>NW_020664537.1:0-7880 GCF_002925995.2 Terrapene triunguis | reverse complement strand
TCCCAGGGAGGAGGGGCAGTCCATGGCTCCCCTGCATCTGGTTTTTCGAATGTGTTTATGTCTGCATCCATTGCCCCCACACACACTCCGCCGTGTGTCTGTGTAGGTTTCCTGTTATGTGTTACAAAACCAAAAAGCTCTTAAAAGCTCACTTAAAGCTATATTATCAATTGTATTCAATATGTAAGGTGTGAGTGAGACAGTGTGAATGTGAAAAGCCAATCGCAAGGCAAAGAAGTCAATATCATCTTTTATGGAACCAAGGTGTATATGGAACTGTATATAACCCTACGGCAGTAGTGGCTAGGGGGAAGGATATAATCTACAACAGCAGAACCCAGGACCGGCCCAGAAGCAGTAGAGCCCTTCCAAGACCTGAAGGGATCTCTCATCACCTAGCAGTTCAATCTCTGGGAATCTGGAACCTGGCCAGTCTCAGGGCTGGTCCACACTAACCCCCCACTTCGAACTAAGATACGCAACTTCAGCTACGTTATTCACGTAGCTGAAGTCGAACTATCTTAGTTTGAACTTACCGTGGGTCCACACGCGGCAGGCAGGCTCCCCCGTCGACTCCGCGTACTCCTCTCGCCGAGCAGGAGTACCGGCGTCGACGGCGAGCACTTCCGGGATCGATCCGGGATCAATTTATCGTGTCTAGAAAAGATGCGATAAATCAATCCCAGAAGATCGATTGCTTACCGCCGGACCCGGAGGTAAGTATAGACGTACCCTCAGTCTGCTAAGATCGGAAGCAACATCCACAACTACAGTCTGTCATTAGTATGCATGGGAATTGTGTGTGTGAGTATATTTGTGCAGATAAGAAAACCCACCAATAAATTAAGTCCTCAGTACTGCTGTCAGTTCAACCTTTGCTTGTGGTTAATTCTTGGCTGGTTCCAAGAAAGGGTAACACCACAGAATGCCCCCATGCATTCAGCTGTGCCCTATCAGTGCAGGAGGACTGCATGAGCTCTGAAAACATGTAATCACAAGTGTGGTTTTTTTTGCCTTCTAATCTGCGATAACTTCAGGGACAGAGCTGATCCAGGGAGCATAGAAGCATTTGCAGCTGCATGTGGGAGAAGGGAGAGTAGACTTTAAAGAAGATACATTTCTTTCACAGTGAATCAAGCAATTCACAGCAGGCAGCACATGTGTTTTAGGTACAAGGTCACATTTTGCCTTAATATTGAGCACCTACAGGTATGGTGACACATCACACACGGCTGGGCAACAGAATTCAGTTTGCAGGCAGCCGTGGTAAGCCAAAGGGTACGTGGGGTTGGCTTCTTCCATGTTCATAACATGTGGGAATGGTTTTCAAACTGCAGCACCCTCCCTTCCCATAGCAAGCAATGCTGGTTGTGTTTGCCATTTAAAAGGAGGGGCTGCGGTTTTGGGGTGGATGTGCAGCACACCCCTCCCCCCCTCCGCTTGGCTATTCTCCAGGATAATCCCTTTTAGCCAAGTGCAAACAGCCCAGCATGCCTGGGATCTAATGTGTCGGGGATCAGCAAACAGAGGGGATTACTGTTCCTTTACAAAACTTCCCCTATTTCAACCAGGTGACCATGAATGATATCACTCTCCTGAGGCTGACACAGAAAGATATAGACCAAATGTTGCATGAATGCGACCAAAACCCAGGACCATTTGCTGCCATGCTTTGTGCTGCAATGATTCCAGACTACTTGCTACTAGCTTGGCGTGGTAAAGTGTCCTACCGTGGAAGATGAAATAAGGCAGCCCTCCTCAGAAACCTTCTGCAAAGGCTTTCAGAGTACCTCCAGGAGAGCTTCATGGAGATGCCTGTGGAGGATTCCTGCTCCATCCCCAGACACGTTAACAGACTTTTCCAGTAGCTGTACTGGCTGTGAATGCATCCCAATTCTTCAGGGCAAATCAAACATTAAACACAATTGCTTTTAACCCCTGTAGTGTCGTTACAAATGTGCACTCACCAGAGGTGCCTTTTCCGCCTTCAGGGTCTGGGAACAATAGGCCCTGGGAGGGTATTGGCTTCAGGGTGAGGAAAAGGTCCTGGCTGCTGGGGGAGAACGGATTCTCCGCTTGCCTGTTGTGCAGTCTCCTCTTCCTCTTCCTCATCCCCAAAATGCTCATCCCTGTTTCATGAGGCTGCCGCCTTGCAGGTGTCCATGGAGAGTGTTGGGGTACTGGTAGGGTCCCCCCTTAGAATCACATGCAGCTGATCATAGAAGCAGCATGTCTGGGGCTCTGACCTGAAGTGACCGTTTGCCTCTTTTGTCTTTTGGTAGTCTTGCCTGAGCTCCTTAATTTTCACATGGCACTGCTGTGCATACCTGGTATATCATAGAATCATAGAATAGCAGTGTTGGAAGGGACCTCAGGAGGTCATCTAGTCCAAACCCCTGCTCAAAGCGGAACTAATCCCCAACTAAATCATCCCAGTCAGGGCTTTGTCAAACCTGACCTTAAAAACGTCTAAGGAAGGAGATTCCACCACCTCCTAAAAGTTTTTCCTAATATCCAACCTAAACCTCCCTCACTGCAACTTGAGACCATTACTCCTTGTTCTGTCATCTGCTACCACTGAGAGCAGTCTAGCTCCATCCTCTTTGTAACCCCCTTTCGGGTAGTTGAAAGCAGCTATCAAATCCCCCCCTCATTCTTCTCTTCTGCAGACTAAACAATCTCAGTTCCCTCAGCCTCTCCTCATAATCATTTCTGTTGCCCTCCGCTGGACTTTTTCCAAATTTTCCACATCCTTCTTGTAGTGTGGGGTCCAAAACTGGACACAGTACTCCAGATGAGGCCACACCAATGTCGAATAGAGGGGAATGATCCTGTGCAATGCCCCTACTTATAGAGCCCAAAATGCTGTTAGCCTTCTTAGTAACAAGGGTACACTGACCTCTATTCTATGCCCCCTCAGCATAACAACTCTTTTCAGTTAAGTCTGCAGCAATGACCTCTATTGTATGCCCCCTGAGTTGTCCATTTTCCAACTTGAACAGTCTCAGTGTTTTAAGCCTCTCTTCATCTGGAATCTGTTCCATACCCCTAAACATTTTTGTCGCCCTTCTCTGTACTTTTTCCAATTCAAATATTTATTTTTGAGATATGAATGCGTGCAATATTCAGGGTGTGGGTATACCATTGATTTACCTAGAGGCAAGATGATATTTTCTCTTTCTTTCCTAATGGTTCCAAGTTAGGGCTGTGGGTGGAGCCCCCTTCAGGGAGACTAGCCCCCCTGGCCCAACCCTCTCTGCCTGCGGCATCCCCCCCTCCCCCGCAGCTGGAGACCTGAGCCCACACACCCGTTCCTGGGCTGATCAGAGCCCCTGCAGCCATGCTGTGCCTCCCTCCTGAGACCTCAAGCTGCCCAACAGGAAAAGCTTGTCTCTTCCTGAAGAACCTTTGAAGAGCTTTGTATTTCCAGGGCAGCTGAGGAGTCAGTTGTGACACTGGCTCCATATTCATCATAGTGGTATCATTATGATATCATTATGAAATAGTTATGATTCATCTTGTACAAAATGTGTCTTGTGAGGGGTCTATGGAAAAGTTATGATTTGCAGAATATGATGATCCTATTTGTATAGATGTATTATTTTTGTAACTGAAATTATGAATATTGACTATGTATCTCTATTTCAAATGTAGTTACACCTGGGTGACACCCACTAGGTAAAATGCTTCCAGTCTAGACAGCTGATTGTGAAGGGCCTGTTCAGGGTAATGGGACATTAGCTGTAGGAGAAAGCAGTGTAAGATTGGCCAGACAAGTTGGAGGGTTGAGGGGCACAGCAGTTCCCATGGCTCCCGGACTACACTCCTGGGGTGACAATCTGTCACAGTGCTCTGTGTTACTAAACTTCTTGCATTCATCAGTAATCTACATGGACTCCGGGGAGATTACTGATGAACCCAGGAAGATGAGCACCACATACTGCTTCCTCGGCCACACTGGAAAATGCAGAGTGCATAATAATAAGCAAAAACTTCCCAGGGCAAACCCCACATCTGGCGGCCAGCGACCACAGCTGCACCAGGGGAGACTTAGGGCTGGTCTACACTGGGGGCGGGGAGGATCGATCTAAGATACCTACTCCCCCCGCCCGGCGCTCCTGCCAGCTATTCGCGTAGCTGAAGTCGAAGTATCTTAGATCGACTTACCTGGCCGTCCTCATGGCGGCAAGTCGACCGACGCGGCTCCCCCGTCGACTCCGCTTACTCCTCCTGCCGAGGTGGAGTACGGGCGTCGATTCGGGGATTGATTTATCGCTTCTAGACGAGACACGATAAATCGATCCCTGATAGATCGATTACTACCCGCCGATCCGGCGGGTAGTGTAGACATGGCCTCAGCGTGTCCTGGCCAATTATATCTGCCACCCATGGTTCCCAACATTCTATTAGCTTTTTCTGACTGCTGCTGCACATTGAGTGGATGTTTACAGAGAACTATCCACAATGACTCCAAGATCTCTTTCTTGAGTGGTAACAGCTAATTTGGAAACATCATTTCACAGGTATAGTTGGAATTATGTTTTCGAATGTGCATTACTTTGCATTTATCTACACTGAATTTCATCTGCCATTTTGTTGCCCAATCACTGAGTTTTGTGAGATCTCTTGCTTTGGATTTAAGTATATTGAATAATTTTGTCTCATCTGCAAATTTTGCCACCTCACTCCTTACCCCTTTTTCCAGATCATTTATGAATGTGTGGTACAGTACTGATCCCAGTACAGACCCCTGGGGGACACCACTAGTTACCTCTCTCCATTTTGAAAACTGACCATTTATTCCTACCCTTTGTTTCCTATCTTTAAACCGGTTACTGACCCAGGAGAGAACCTTCCTGCTTATCCCATCACTGCTTAATTTTCTTAAGAGCCTTTAGTGAAGGACCTTGTCAAAAGCTTTCTGAAAGTCCAAGTACATTATAGCCTCTGGATCACCCTTGCCCACATTTCTGTTGACCAGCTCAAAGAATTCTTATAGTCGGGTGAGGCATGATTTCCCTTCGCATAAGCTGTGTTGACTCTTCCTCAACAAATGTATTTGTCTGATAATTCTCTTCTTTAATATAGTTTCAAACAATTTGTCTGATACTGAAGTTAGAATTACTTGCCTGCAATCTCTGGGATCAACTCTGGAGCCTTTTTAAAAAATCAGCATCACATTCGCTATTTGCCAGTCACCTGGTAGAGAGGCTGATTTAAGCCATAGGTCACATAGCACATTTAGTAGTTCTGCAATTTGATATTTGAGTTCCTTCAGAACTCTTGGGTGAATATCATCTGGTCCTGGTGACTTATATTGTTTAATTTACCAGTTTGTTCTCAAACCTCTGTGATGGGTTGTCACCCCTGGGTTGCAGTCTAGGAGCTGGTGGAACTGCTGAGCCCCTAACACTTCAGCTGGGCTGGCCTCTCTCACACTGCTCTGCTGGCGACACAGCCAGACTCTCCAGGCCCTGTTGTCACCCAACACGACAGCAGGTGGCAAGAGAATCACAGCTGAGCTACCTGAGTGCTTTACCTAAGCCACTCAAGGACAAATAGGACACAACAGCCAATTTCTCAGCTCCTCAGTGTTGCACCCTTTCTGGGGAATAAACACAGAATCATACCAGCTTCAACTGCACGGAGATCTGTACAATGCAAACCCATTAATATAGGTCACTTTCCCCTCAATGTGGGATAGATACGCAACAGCCTTTGTTTACAGAGTGACATTTTGGATCCTCAAGAGAAATTGGAGGTTTCTCATCTTCCTTTCCTAAGTAACATAAACAAAGGTTTCACTGACTGAGTCTATGGCTGCACTATGGGTATGGAATGGTGTAAATCTCCCTACCAGTTCATGGCTGGGCTATTGTGCCCATGAATTACATTATCCAGCCTTCCCATCTCTGTACAGCCCCGTCCACCCTGTACAACGCCCCCTTAAGCAGATCCTGTGGGCAGTGGCTACTGTTGCAGGCCTTGGTAGAACATCTCTAATGAATCTGTGCTACCACAGACCTGAAGAGTGTCCAAAAGCACTTGTGGAGGCACAAAGATTGTGGGTGGGCCGAGCTACCAGTGGATCACTGAGATCTGTGCATAACTTTGGGAATCCCTGGATCCTGGGTCCCCCTTTTCATTCTTTTATTCTCCTATTGGTACGATCCACGGAATATTTCCATGTAGGGAGCCTTGTGGAATCTCCCTTCCCTGGCCTGCATCCTGGGTTTGTAATGCAGTAAAGGGGGCTGCTGGGGAGAAATCTAGTCCCATATTATATTATTATTATTATATTTTATTTTTATTTTTTTTCATTTCAGGAAGATCGTAACTGTGATAGCATCATTGTTACCACTCAGCCACCCCCAAGGTATCCATGTGACAAATCGGAACCATACAAACAGAGATGACAAGCCTGTATTCCAGGAAAAGATTCTGTAGCAGGGCTTGCGCTGCAATCCAGTAGCGTTACATGACAATGCATCCCCTGTGATTTGGTCTCCTGCAGTTTGTTATTGGCCGTGACGCGGTAAAAGCTGGTGCACACTAATCCAAGCAGGTGAGGTTCCCTGATGGCCAAGTATCCCCCAAGGGAATGTGCAAGCACACTTCATAAAGACAGTTCCCCCCCATCTGAACAAATACTGTCTCCTGCCTGTGCAAACTATCTGATGACTCCTTGTCCTTTAGGGTGAAGACCTCTGGTGTCAGCAGCTCCCCTTCTAGCAGGAATTGGGTACATTGGCTGGTTCCATTATCATTAAAATGTACACTGAAGGGGAAAGACTGCAAGCTGTTTCCATTTCCTGATGTTCTGTGCAGCAGCAGAGGACTCAGCTGAGCAGTGGGAGTATCTCAGTGACCGTGGCTGGAGAGCAGGCAGCACTAGGTAGCTTGGGGACCCCTCCCCTACTTCTGACCATGGTTCTCGGTGGGTTGTTCACGCTACACAAAAATCTCAGATTCAAAGTGAGCTCGGAGTGTTAAAACCCCTATTCCCTGAGTCAGGATTTCTCAAGGGGTCCCACTTATAGAGGTGCCGTGTGCTCTGGGCCCGATCCTGCCAGTGGCTGAGCAAGAGGAGACCCCATAGAATATCAGTGACTAGTTCCCAAATCGCCCCATGTTTATTTGCTCCTTGAAATTTAATCATCAAATGCATTTTCAAAGATTTTATTCTCCAGGTTAATTGTGAATGCAGTAATTCAGAGTTGATTGCTCTGCGGTAAAAGGTCCAATGAGGCATATTTCTATTTCCTCACTGTCTGAGGGCTCTAGAATTTCTGCTCTGTAGATATCCCTTAGAGTTCCCGGGCTACCGGCATCTCTTATCCGTCTCTGATCTCCGTGTGTCATGTATCAGGCCTCGTACCCTTCCATCTCATGGTAGAGCATCCCACGATCCTCCCACCCTCAGACAGGCCCCAGGGGTACAGCACACTGTGATTTCACTGTTCTTGCCCTGCAGAACAGAGTGGGTTCGGCACCTGTGGTTCTTCCCTTTGGGAGGCTGTGAGTAGTGGTGAGACAAGTGATCAGCCAGCCTTCTTGAACCAAAGTGGTGTTGAATGTGAACTGTAGGAATAAAGCGTAACATGGGGGAGTAAGAGGGTTTTCAAAAATCAGTATGTACACGTCTCTTACTCCCAACCCTCCCACTCTAACAGGAACCCAGGCAGGCCGAGAGCCTTCAGACTTCCCAGTGGTGTCTGTGCCTGTCAGTCTGAAGAGTTTCTCAGAAACAGCTGCCCTGCCTCACTACAGACTTCCAGCCTGGCATAACAAGCTGGGTAATGTGGCTAGAGCCTGGGAATAGGCTCTTCCCAGCTTGTAGCTCTGGTGTTGTCTCTCATCCTCCATGAAGTGCTTACTGA
>NW_020664536.1:0-7896 GCF_002925995.2 Terrapene triunguis | reverse complement strand
TCCCAGGGAGGAGGGGCAGTCCATGGCTCCCCTGCATCTGGTTTTTCAAATGTGTTTATGTCTGCATCCATTGCCCCCACACACACTCCGCCGTGTGTCTGTGTAGGTTTCCTGTTATGTGTTACAAAACCAAAAAGCTCTTAAAAGCTCACTTAAAGCTATATTATCAATTGTATTCAATATGTAAGGTGTGAGTGAGACAGTGTGAATGTGAAAAGCCAATCGCAAGGCAAAGAAGTCAATATCATCTTTTATGGAACCAAGGTGTATATGGAACTGTATATAACCCTACGGCAGTAGTGGCTAGGGGGAAGGATGTAACCTACAACAGCAGAAACCCAGGACCAGACCAGAAGCAGTAGAGCCCTTCCGAGACCTGAAGGGATCTCTCGTCACCTAGCGGTTCAATCTCTGGGAATCTGGAACCTGGCCAGTCTCAGGGCTGGTCCACACTAACCCCCCACTTCGAACTCAGATACGCAACTTCAGCTACGTTATTCACGTAGCTGAAGTCGAACTATCTTAGTTTGAACTTACCGAGGGTCCACACGCGGCAGGCAGGCTCCCCCGTCGACTCCGCGTACTCCTCTCGTCGAGCAGGAGTACCGGCGTCGACGGCGAGCACTTCCGGGATCGATCCGGGATCAATTTATCGCGTCTAGAAAAGATGCGATAAATCGATCCCAGAAGATCGATTGCTTACCGCCGGACCCGGAGGTAAGTATAGACGTACCCTCAGTCAGCTAAGATCGGAAGCAACATCCACAACTACAGTCTGTCATTAGTATGCATGGGAATTGTGTGTGTGAGTATATTTGTGCAGATAAGAAAACCCACCAATAAATTAAGTCCTCAGTACTGCTGTCAGTTCAACCTTTGCTTGTGGTTAATTCTTGGCTGGTTCCAAGAAAGGGTAACACCACAGAATGCCCCCATGCATTCAGCTGTGCCCTATCAGTGCAGGAGGACTGCATGAGCTCTGAAAACATGTAATCACAAGTGTGGTTTTTTTTGCCTTCTAATCTGCGATAACTTCAGGGACAGAGCTGATCCAGGGAGCATAGAAGCATTTGCAGCTGCATGTGGGAGAAGGGAGAGTAGACTTTAAAGAAGATACATTTCTTTCACAGTGAATCAAGCAATTCACAGCAGGCAGCACATGTGTTTTAGGTACAAGGTCACATTTTGCCTTAATATTGAGCACCTACAGGTATGGTGACACATCACACACGGCTGGGCAACAGAATTCAGTTTGCAGGCAGCCGTGGTAAGCCAAAGGGTACGTGGGGTTGGCTTCTTCCATGTTCATAACATGTGGGAATGGTTTTCAAACTGCAGCACCCTCCCTTCCCATAGCAAGCAATGCTGGTTGTGTTTGCCATTTAAAAGGAGGGGCTGCGGTTTTGGGGTGGATGTGCAGCACACCCCTCCCCCCCTCCGCTTGGCTATTCTCCAGGATAATCCCTTTTAGCCAAGTGCAAACAGCCCAGCATGCCTGGGATCTAATGTGTCGGGGATCAGCAAACAGAGGGGATTACTATTCCTTTACAAAACTTCCCCTATTTCAACCAGGTGACCATGAATGATATCACTCTCCTGAGGCTGACACAGAAAGATATAGACCGAATGTTGCATGAATGCGACCAAAACCCAGGACCATTTGCTGCCATGCTTTGTGCTGCAATGATTCCAGACTACTTGCTACTAGCTTGGCGTGGTAAAGTGTCCTACCGTGGAAGATGAAATAAGGCAGCCCTCCTCAGAAACCTTCTGCAAAGGCTTTCAGAGTACCTCCAGGAGAGCTTCATGGAGATGCCTGTGGAGGATTCCTGCTCCATCCCCAGACACGTTAACAGACTTTTCCAGTAGCTGTACTGGCTGTGAATGCATCCCAATTCTTCAGGGCAAATCAAACATTAAACACAATTGCTTTTAACCCCTGTAGTGTCATTACAAATGTGCACTCACCAGAGGTGCCTTTTCCGCCTTCAGGGTCTGGGAACAATAGGCCCTGGGAGGGTATTGGCTCCAGGGTGAGGAAAAGGTCCTGGCTGCTGGGGGAGAACGGATTCTCCGCTTGCCTGTTGTGCAGTCTCCTCTTCCTCTTCCTCATCCCCAAAATCCTCATCCCTGTTTCATGAGGCTGCCGCCTTGCAGGTGTCCATGGAGAGTGTTGGGGTACTGGTAGGGTCCCCCCTTAGAATCACATGCAGCTGATCATAGAAGCAGCATGTCTGGGGCTCTGACCTGAAGTGACCGTTTGCCTCTTTTGTCTTTTGGTAGTCTTGCCTGAGCTCCTTAATTTTCACATGGCACTGCTGTGCATACCTGGTGTATCATAGAATCATAGAATAGCAGTGTTGGAAGGGACCTCAGGAGGTCATCTAGTCCAAACCCCTGCTCTAAGCGGAACTAATCCCCAACTAAATCATCCCAGTCAGGGCTTTGTCAAACCTGACCTTAAAAATGTCTAAGGAAGGAGATTCCACCACCTCCTAAAAGTTTTTCCTAATATCCAACCTAAACCTCCCTCACTGCAACTTGAGACCATTACTCCTTGTTCTGTCATCTGCTACCACTGAGAGCAGTCTAGCTCCATCCTCTTTGTAACCCCCTTTCGGGTAGTTGAAAGCAGCTATCAAATCCCCCCTCATTCTTCTCTTCTGCAGACTAAACAATCTCAGTTCCCTCAACCTCTCCTCATAATCATTTCTGTTGCCCTCCGCTGGACTTTTTCCAAATTTTCCACATCCTTCTTGTAGTGTGGGGTCCAAAACTGGACACAGTACTCCAGATGAGGCCACACCAATGTCGAATAGAGGGGAATGATCCTGTGCAATGCCCCTACTTATAGAGCCCAAAATGCTGTTAGCCTTCTTAGTAACAAGGGTACACTGACCTCTATTCTATGCCCCCTCAGCATAACAACTCTTTTCAGTTAAGTCTGCAGCAATGACCTCTATTGTATGCCCCCTGAGTTGTCCGTTTTCCAACCTGAACAGTCTCAGTGTTTTAAGCCTCTCTTCATCTGGAATCTGTTCCATACCCCTAAACATTTTTGTCGCCCTTCTCTGTACTTTTTCCAATTCAAATATTTATTTTTGAGATATGAATGCATGCAATATTCAGGGTGTGGGTATACCATTGATTTACCTAGAGGCAAGATGATATTTTCTCTTTCTTTCCTAATGGTTCCAAGTTAGGGCTGTGGGTGGAGCCCCCTTCAGGGAGACTAGCCCCCCTGGCCCAACCCTCTCTGCCTGCGGCATCCCCCCCTCCCCCGCAGCTGGAGACCTGAGCCCACACACCCGTTCCTGGGCTGATCAGAGCCCCTGCAGCCATGCTGTGCCTCCCTCCTGAGACCTCAAGCTGCCCAACAGGAAAAGCTTGTCTCTTCCTGAAGAACCTTTGAAGAGCTTTGTATTTCCAGGGCAGCTGAGGAGTCAGTTGTGACACTGGCTCCATATTCATCATAGTGGTATCATTATGATATCATTATGAAATAGTTATGATTCATCTTGTACAAAATGTGTCTTGTGAGGGGTCTATGGAAAAGTTATGATTTGCAGAATATGATGATCCTATTTGTATAGATGTATTATTTTTGTAACTGAAATTATGAATATTGACTATGTATCTCTATTTCAAATGTAGTTACACCTGGGTGACACCCACTAGGTAAAATGCTTCCAGTCTAGACAGCTGATTGTGAAGGGCCTGTTCAGGGTAATGGGACATTAGCTGTAGGAGAAAGCAGTGTAAGATTGGCCAGACAAGTTGGAGGGTTGAGGGGCACAGCAGTTCCCATGGCTCCCGGACTACACTCCTGGGGTGACAATCTGTCACAGTGCTCTGTGTTACTAAACTTCTTGCATTCATCAGTAATCTACATGGACTCCGGGGAGATTACTGATGAACCCAGGAAGATGAGCACCACATACTGCTTCCTCGGCCACACTGGAAAATGCAGAGTGCATAATAATAAGCAAAAACTTCCCAGGGCAAACCCCACATCTGGCGGCCAGCGACCACAGCTGCACCAGGGGAGACTTAGGGCTGGTCTACACTGGGGGCGGGGAGGATCGATCTAAGATACCTACTCCCCCCGCCCGGCGCTCCTGCCAGCTATTCGCGTAGCTGAAGTCGAAGTATCTTAGATCGACTTACCTGGCCGTCCTCATGGCGGCAAGTCGACCGACGCGGCTCCCACGTCGACTCCGCTTACTCCTCCTGCCGAGGTGGAGTACGGGCGTCGATTCGGGGATTGATTTATCGCTTCTAGATGAGACACGATAAATCTATCCCTTATAGATCGATTACTACCCGCCGATCCGGCGGGTAGTGTAGACGTGGCCTCAGTGTGTCCTGGCCAATTATATCTGCCACCCATGGTTCCCAACATTCTATTAGCATTTTCTGACTGGTGCTGCACATTGAGTGGATGTTTACAGAGAACTATCCACAATGACTCCAAGATCTCTTTCTTGAGTGGTAACAGCTAATTTGGAAACATCATTTCACAGGTATAGTTGGAATTATGTTTTCGAATGTGCATAACTTTGCATTTATCTACACTGAATTTCATCTGCCATTTTGTTGCCCAATCACTGACTTTTTTGAGATCTCTTGCTTTGGATTTAAGTATATTGAATAATTTTGTCTCATCTGCAAATTTTGCCACCTCACTCCTTACCCCTTTTTCCAGATCATTTATGAATGTGTGGTACAGCACTGGTCCCAGTACAGACCCCTGGGGGACACCACTAGTTACCTCTCTCCATTTTGAAAACTGACCATTTATTCCTACCCTTTGTTTCCTATCTTTAAACCGGTTACTGACCCAGGAGAGAACCTTCCTGCTTATCCCATCACTGCTTAATTTTCTTAAGAGCCTTTAGTGAAGGACCTTGTCAAAAGCTTTCTGAAAGTCCAAGTACATTATAGCCTCTGGATCACCCTTGCCCACATTTCTGTTGACCAGCTCAAAGAATTCTTATAGATTGGCGAGGCATGATTTCCCTTCGCAAAAGCTGTGTTGACTCTTCCTCAACAAATGTATTTGTCTGATAATTCTCTTCTTTAATATAGTTTCAAACAATTTGTCTGATACTGAAGTTAGAATTACTTGCCTGCAATCTCTGGGATCAACTCTGGAGCCTTTTTAAAAAACCAGCATCACATTCGCTATTTGCCAGTCACCTGGTAGAGAGGCTGATGTAAGCCATAGGACACATAGCACTTTTAGTAGTTCTGCAATTTGATATTTGAGTTCCTTCAGAACTCTTGGGTGAATATCATCTGGTCCCGGTGACTTATATTGTTTAATTTACCAGTTTGTTCTCAAACCTCTGTGATGGGTTGTCACCCCTGGGTTGCAGTCTAGGAGCTGGTGGAACTGCTGAGCCCCTAACACTTCAGCTGAGATGTCCTCTCTCACACTGCTCTGCTGGCGACACAGCCAGACTCTCCAGGCCCTGTTGTCACCCAACACGACAGCAGGTGGCAAGAGAATCACAGCTGAGCTACCTGAGTGCTTTACCTAAGCCACTCAAGGACAAATAGGACACAACAGCCAATTTCTCAGCTCCTCAGTGTTGCACCCTTTCTGGGGAATAAACACAGAATCATACCAGCTTCAACTGCACGGAGATCTGTACAATGCAAACCCATTAATATAGGTCACTTTCCCCTCAATGTGGGATAGATACGCAACAGCCTTTGTTTACAGAGTGACATTTTGGATCCTCAAGAGAAATTGGAGGTTTCTCATCTTCCTTTCCTAAGTAACATAAACAAAGGTTTCACTGACTGAGTCTATGGCTGCACTATGGGTATGGAATGGTGTAAATCTCCCTAGCAGTTCATGGCTGGGCTATTGTGCCCATGAATTACATTATCCAGCCTTCCCATCTCTGTACAGCCCAGTCCACCCTGTACAACGCCCCCTTAAGCAGATCCTGTGGGCAGTGGCTACTGTTGCAGGCCTTGGTAGAACATCTCTAATGAATCTGTGCTACCACAGACCTGAAGAGTGTCCAAAAGCACTTGTGGAGGCACAAAGATTGTGGGTGGGCCGAGCTACCAGTGGATCACTGAGATCTGTGCATAACTTTGGGAATCCCTGGATCCTGGGTCCCCCTTTTCATTCTTTTATTCTCCTATTGGAACGATCCACGGAATATTTCCATGTAGGGAGCCTTGTGGAATCTCCCTTCCCTGGCCTGCATCCTGGGTTTGTAATGCAGTAAAGGGGGCTGCTGGGGAGAAATCTAGTCCCATATTATATTATTATTATTATTATTATTATTATTATATTTTATTTTTATTTTTTTTCATTTCAGGAAGATCGTAACTGTGATAGCATCATTGTTACCACTCAGCCACCCCCAAGGTATCCATGTGACAAATCGGAACCATACAAACAGAGATGACAAGCCTGTATTGCAGAAAAAGATTCTGTAGCAGGGCTTGCGCTGCAATCCAGTAGCGTTACATGACAATGCATCCCGTGTGATTTGGTCTCCTGCAGTTTGTTATTGGCCGTGACGCGGTAAAAGCTGGTGCACACTAATCCAAGCAGGTGAGGTTCCCTGATGGCCAAGTATCCCCCAAGGGAATGTGCAAGCACACTTCATAAAGACACTTCCCCCCCCATCTGAACAAATACTGTCTCCTGCCTGTGCAAACTATCTGATGACTTCTTGTCCTTTAGGGTGAAGACCTCTGGTGTCAGCGGCTCCCCTTCTAGCAGGAATTGGGTACATTGGCAGGTTCCATTATCATTAAAATGCGCACTGAAGGGGAAAGACTGCAAGCTGTTTCCATTTCCTGATGTTCTGTGCAGCAGCAGAGGACTCAGCTGAGCAGTGGGAGTATCTCAGTGACCGTGGCTGGAGGGCAGGCATCACTAGGTAGCTTGGGGACCCCTCCCCTACTTCTGACCATGGTTCTCGGTGGGTTGTTCACGCTACACAAAAATCTCAGATTCAAAGTGAGCTGGGAGTGTTAAAACCCCTATTCCCCGAGTCAGGATTTCTCAAGGGGTCCCACTTCTAGAGGTGCCGTGTGCTCTGGGCCCGATCCTGCCAGTGGCTGAGCAAGAGGAGACCCCATAGAATATCAGTGACTAGTTCCCAAATCGCCCCATGTTTATTTGCTCCTCGAAATTTAATCATCAAATGCATTTTCAAAGATTTTATTCTCCAGGTTAATTGTGAATGCAGTAATTCAGAGTTGATTGCTCTGCGGTAAAAGGTCCAATGAGGCATATTTCTATTTCCTCACTGTCTGAGGGCTCTAGAATTTCTGCCCTGAAGATGTCCCTTAGAGTTCCCGGGCTACCGGCATCTCTTATCCGTCTCTGATCTCCGTGTGCCATGTATCAGGCCTCGTACCCTTCCATCTCATGGTAGAGCATCCCACGATCCTCCCACCCTCAGACAGGCCCCAGGGGTACAGCACACTGTGATTTCACTGTTCTTGCCCTGCAGAACAGAGTGGGTTCGGCACCTGTGGTTCTTCCCTTTGGGAGGCTGTGAGTAGTGGTGAGACAAGTGATCAGCCAGCCTTCTTGAACCAAAGTGGTGTTGAATGTGAACTGTAGGAATAAAGCGTAACATGGGAGAGTAAGAGGGTTTTCAAAAATCAGTATGTACACGTCTCTTACTCCCAACCCTCCCACTCTAACAGGAACCCAGGCAGGCCGAGAGCCTTCAGACTTCCCAGCGGTGTCTGTGCCTGTCAGTCTGAAGAGTTTCTCAGAAACAGCTGCCCTGCCTCACTACAGACTTCCAGCCTGGCATAACAAGCTGGGTAATGTGGCTAGAGCCTGGGAATAGGCTCTTCCCAACTTGTAGCTCTGGTGTTGTCTCTCATCCTCCATGAAGTGCTTACTGA
>NW_020664535.1:0-4978 GCF_002925995.2 Terrapene triunguis | reverse complement strand
GAGCCATAACAGAACCATCCCAGTAGTTAACCCAATATAGCTATAAGCAAACATCCCAAGAACTAGGTTTGACCTACACATTCCTTATGGCATCTCAGCTCCATATCTGTCCCCATACCGTTTTAGGGTGCTACGTATATTAGGAATACAGGACAAAGACAGTCATAGAGAAACAGTCATTATGGCATCTCAGCTCCACGTCTGACCCAATGCCGCTCCCAGGTGCTATGTATTTTAAGCACACAGGACATAGACAGGCAGAGAGAGCAATAGACTACTTTCCTGTGTGAAATGAAGTTCCATTTCCATGAATACTCATGCATTTGACTTTGAAATCCACTTCCTGCAAACGCTCATTGTGCCTGTTTCACAGGTGTTGGGGTTACTCTGTACCAGAGAGTGACAGCTCAGGGAATTAATATTTTCTATCCTAATCCTAATGCCTGTTACCACTCCGGATACAGGCTGCAGACTGACAGAACAGAACCTGAGGGAAACCAGTCATCTATTAACTCAGGGACAGAGGAGCTACAACACTCCACATATGGATAGCAGTGGGTTTGTGCTATTAACCCTTTATTCAGTGAACAGTTGTATGATTTCCGTCACCTGGTAACTGAGCAGTAGCTGTTTCTAAAACTTACATTCAGGGTCAAGGCCACAATCCCTGTGCAATACCTTTGCAAGACTTTCCAAAAAGTAATGAGAGAACTGAACCGCTGGTCTGTGTTTCAGCAGAGTAGAGTTGAGGTGCAGGAAAGGGGAGTATATATAATAAATGCCCATAACCGTTTGCACGAGCATAGCTGAAGAAACTTGCACACTCAACCGGATATTAGTGCAAACCTAGTATTTTCACTATTCACCGATATGTGATGCTAACCCCACACTTGCCCAACTGAAGTAACTATCTGTGTTAGCTTGTAATTTGCCAAATGTATACAGACCCTTGCATGGAGAGATGATGCGGGTCCTGTGAGGATCGAGAGAAGCCTGTAGGATGATTGAACTCTCTGGATTTAGTCAATATAGGCCAGGCAAAGCACTTCACTCCTTTTGGAGGGATTTTTGGGGGTCAGAGCGTATCACCAGGAGCATTTGGTAAAGGAAAGTTAACAGAGCCCAGTTCTGATTGAATTTATACATGTAAATCTGGAGTGATGCCGTTCCAGGCAATGTTATTGAATTAAGAACTTGTGCCTAAGAATGTATCTCATGTACTACAAAGAGGCAGTGGTTTTATTTGGACTTTCAGGAGTGGAGAAAATAAAAAAAGTATATATAATGAGACATTGAAATATGTTTATAAATAGCTTCAGTGCAGGACAGATGAATACAATGTCAGCTTTCAACCTGCTCTCACCATGTGTTTACACAGATCTCATAATAAAATGGGCCACACTCAGAAGTGGAGGGCCAGAAGGGAAGGTGGGAAGGTCACAACTGTAAAATCACACAGTGCTCAAGTAGGCTGTGGAATTCAAAGCCACAAGTCACCAATGTGGACAAGCGCTTAGCAGGATTCAAAGAGGGACTGGATGTTTATATGGGTAACCAGAAAATCCAATTAGAGAAGTGAGGATTGTTTCAAAAACTCTTGGATGGGCACGAAACCTTCCTGATTTGCACTGCAAAATTTCTCTAATTAGTGGGTGCAGGTTATTTCAAAACTGCCTATTGCAGGGCATCTTCCACTTCCTCTGAAGCATCTGGAACTGGCCACTGGCTACTAGTGTAAATGGACCATGGCTCTGATCCACTCTGGAAATGCCTATCTTCCTATTTGTTGTGTAAATCCAAGACTATGTTTTTGCTGATCTTCCTTGAGCTCCTGGGAGTCTCTAGACTTGCACGGAGAGCAGAAAGATGTCTCGCTAAATGTCATCCACTCTCCTGTCCTTTTTCCTTTTAGGAAGGAAAGTTCAGAACTCCTCAGACCTCCTCAGTACATTATGTCAGTTGTCAATGACACCAAATTCAACTCTGCCTTGTTCCTTCTCACCGGGATACCTGGGCAGGAAGACGTCCATCTCTGGATCTCTATCCCCTTCTGCTTAATGTATGTTATTTCCATAGTAGGGAATTCAGTCATTCTTTTCATTATAAAAACAGATCCGAGCCTCCATGAGCCCATGTACATTTTCCTTTCCATGTTGGCCATCACAGACCTTGCCTTATCGATATCGACCATGCCGACAACACTGCGCATATACTTGTTTAACTCTAGAGAGATCAGCCTCGATGCCTGTTTTGCCCAACTGTTCTTCATCCACATGCTTGAATGCATTGAATCCTCTGTGCTCTTGTTGATGGCCTTTGACCGCTTCATCGCAATCCGTGACCCGCTGAGATATGCTTCCATCTTAACCCTGCCAAGAATTGACAAGATGGGACTGGTTTGTGTGCTAAGAGGGGTGGCTATAATGCTTCCACTCCCTTTTCTCCTTCAACAGTTCTGATATTGTCAATCCAATATCCTCTCCCATTGCTACTGCATAAACCAGGATGTCATGAAGCTGGCTTGTTCGGATATCAGAATAAACAGCATCTATGGCTTGTCTGTTACACTCTTGACGGAGGGTCTGGACTCGCTGCTCATCTTTCTCTCTTATGTGATGATCCTCAAAACAGTGTTGAGCATCACCTCCCAAGTGGAATGTCTTAGGGCCCTGAACACCTGCGTCTCCCACCTCTGCGCCATCTTGCTCTTCTATACGCCAATGATCGGCCTGTCTGTGATACACAGATGGGGGAAGGGCACTTCTCCCTTGCTTAAGATTCTCCTGGGCTACATCTCCCTGCTTGTCTCACCCCTGATGAACCCAATCGTGTACAGCGTAAAAAGCAAACACCTTCGTGTGAGGATAATCAGGGTGTTCGTCAAGTGAAGGGTCAGTTCATCATCGAGCTCCAGTGCTGGTGACACGGGAGATGAAAAAAATGGGCCACCTATTCTATACTGGACCCTTAAATCCAAGATGACATGAGCTACTGATCTCCACTATGTAGAGACAGGTTCAATGTGGTTTAAGGCCTGGAGCAACTGGAGAGCAGATGGTGAGGGATGACAGTGCACTGGGGGAAGGAGACCAAGTCCGGCAGCAGCATGTAAAAAATGACTTTGTTTGTGGATAGCCAGGGGACGGATGGGATATTGGCCCATAAAGAGCCACATCAGTGGCTGATTTGACCTCAGAATTCCTCTCAGTACAGTCAATAAAGAGAAGGAATGTGGATGTTGTTTCCCATTGCCCTGGCCTTTCTCTCTCCCGTCTGTGGTTAAACATTCACAGGCCATGAAAAATGGTGCAGAGCTGTTCTGCTGTCACAGTCCTGGCCCTTCCCAAGCTCTCTGGGTGCAGTGTGATCCATGGGGGCTGCAGCAGCTGTGGTCAGGAGCTATTCAAGGGACCTGGACACCCAACCTTTCCCTACGCCCTCAGCCAGGTGTTTCAGACTGAGTCATGTCAGACACATGAGTAACACAGGAGCCCCAGGAGAAGCCATTCAGGCAAACCCCCTGCCCTGATTCATGGCTCTGCACACAGCACACCTCTGAGCCCACTCCCCACTGAGGCAGAGCAGAGTGGCGTGTGAGGGTCTGACACACAGGAGTCCTGGAAAGAGACTCATGCCCAGGTTCCCTCCATCCGCCCCACCATTTGTGTTGCCCCAGTAATGAAACGGAGTGGAAATAGTCCTCATCTCCCCAACAGAGGCACAGCTAGCACCTGTTCCAGTGACGTCCATTCACTGTAGGGTGAGCATCTTTTCAAAAGGGAAAAGCGGGACACAGGCAGATATCTTACCCCTTCTGTGGCCCCACCCATGCCCCTCTTCTTCCCCCTGGAGGCCCCACATTCTACTAATCCTCTTCTCCCTTGAGGCTCCATACTCTGCTCCTCCTCTTCCCTGAGGCCTTGCCCCCTGGCCAGACTGGAAGCCAGAGACTGACCATTTTAAGAGCTGTCCAAGGAGCCAGAGTCAATAGGAGGACCCTCAGAGCCTCCACCTGCCCTGCATGGGGGACTGGTCATCCTGAGAGCAGCCCCCAGCCTATATCCCCATCCCACAGGATGCATCACATAGGGAAGGTGGAGAGTCCAGGGCTCCCCATGGCAGTCTGGGATCCCTGAGTAGCTCTTACCACAGCCCAGTTCCGGCCTGGACCAGAGGGGAGCCTCAGTGAAAGTGGAGGAGCAGGTGGTGGGGCTTCAACGGCAGAAATAGGGCAGAGGGTGTGGCCAGCCTGAACCAACGCTTACCACAGCAAGCAGCGCGGTGGGAGGCCCCTGAGTAAAGGAGGAGGACGCGGCTGGAGGGTAGGAGAGCCTGTTTTTTAGAGAAGACTGAATAAATGTGACCCCACAAAGAGGGGGCTTTTGTTTTAAGTATTGCAGGCTGAGAGTAGGCCATTGCAAGGACCTTAGAGGGATGGGCAGGGCACCTCCAGGGGTACCTCATGTCACAAGGGGGCACTCTGGGGTGACACCCATGTGCAGGGAATTGGACAAAGTGTGCGGTGCTCTTGGAGGCTGTTAGGAAGAGGCAGAGTGCAGCTCTGCCGACAGGCCGCTCTAAAATCTGCTGAGGCAGGGGGAGAACAGGCCAGCGAATCAAACCCCCGTAACTGGCTCCTTGCCATCCTTGCTCTCTGTAGCACAGGGGAGAGCTCTGCTGGTGCAGCAGAGAAGCCAGCCGGTCCTGTCATCGCTTGGAAGGCTGGTCTTGTGGTCTAGGCACTGCTCTGTGACTCAAGAGATCTGGGTTTGATTCCTTTGCCGTGTGTGACCGTGGGGGAGCCATTAGCTGTCTCTGAGCCTCTGCACAGGTGGATAATACCCCTCCAGTGCCTCAGTGGCAGGAAAATAAATACACTATCATTGGAGACCTTCATCTTAGACGGTCTGGCTGGGAGAAAGCAGTTTGAGTGTGTCAAGGCTGCTTCCCCACTCTGAACTTTAGGGTACAAATGTGG
>NW_020664534.1:4718560-4719591 GCF_002925995.2 Terrapene triunguis | reverse complement strand
CCCACCAGACCCAGCCAGGCCTAAAAAAACGTCCCATCAAACCACTGCCTGCTCCTCTTCTAGAGAGTGTGAATCTAGAGTGCCTGGACTGACTGCAAGAGAGATAATCTTGATTAGCCCTGGGAAAGCCAAGATCAGAATCCAGCCCTTCCCCCAGGATTGACTCCAGATTGGCACCGGTGGGGGCGGGGTGGAGCTGAGATCAAAACCCAGCCCTGCTTCCTGTGTAGTCAGGGGTAGGGTTACCATATTTCCACAATCAAAAAAGAGGACACTGGGGGGGGGGGGCGCCCTAGCTCAACTCCCTCCCACTTCCCACTCCCTGACTGCCCTCCTCAGAATTCCAACCCCCCCTGCTTCTTGTCCCCTGACTGCCCCGACCCTTATCCACTCGCATGGGTGGCAGGGTTGTAGAAATTTTGGGGGTGCCCAGAACCCACCCCCCCACACCTGCCTAAGGCTCTGGGAGGGGGGTTGGGTGGGGGGAGGAGGTCTGGGGTGCAGGCTCCGGGCTGGGGCAGGGGGTGGGTGTGCAGGAGGGGGTGAGGGGTGCAGGCTCTGGGATGGAGTTTGGGGGTGGGAGGCGGTGCAAAGGGAAGGGGTGCAGGCTTTGGGAGGGATTTGAGGGCAGGAGGGGGTGTGGGAAGGGGGGAGGGGGTTTGGGAGGGAGTTTGGGAATAGGAGGGCATGCAGGAGTGAGGGCTGTGGGTCTGAGGATGAGGGGTTCATGATGCAGGAGGGGGCTCAGGGCTGGGGCGGAGGATTAGGGTGCAGGGGGATGATGGTTGGGACTGAGGATGAGGGGTTCATGATGCAGGAGGGGGCTCAAGGCTGGGGCAGAGGATTAGGGTGCGGGGGGCTGAGGGCTGGGGCTGAGGGGTTTGGGGCGTTGGAGAGGCTCGGGGCTAGGGTGGAAGGGCAGGGTAAGGGCAGCCTGTCTTCCCATTAGTGGATGGGGGACGCTAGGACCCGGGGGCAGCAGACAGCAGTTGCCTCTGGCTCTGGCAGTACAAGCAGGCAAGGGGGGGGGG
>NW_020664534.1:4717503-4718460 GCF_002925995.2 Terrapene triunguis | reverse complement strand
CCCCCCCCCCCCCCCCCCCCGCACCCTCCTGCCGCCCCAGCCCTGGGTCACTGGTAACTCGCTCCCAGGGCAGGTCATTCAGCAGGAATTTTGGATGTGCACAGAACACAGACAGGATTGGTTCCCATATGGTTACAGAACTGCAGTAAAGTGGAACAATTTTCAGCTTGTGTGATTGAAGGCTATCTGGATGCATATTATAAGACTGTCCTACATAAATGACGAAAAGTTGAGGTGCCTTTATTATTCTTTTGTTCCACTCTTTGTTTCTATGGGGAATTTGCCAATGCAATATCACTGTCTTCCTTTTAAACAAATAAAACTAAAACTTAAATAATAATAATAATAATAATAAAAAGCAATGGCTGTTGAAAATAGCAATTCCAGTCCTAATAACCAGTGGGAAGCACTTCTTGCTCAATTTATTCTACTTTTTCTACAGCAAGTTACAGTGGATCAGTACATTTGATTTGGGAGAAATGAAGTAACAGCTGCCAAATTGAGTTTGAGCACTGCTGAATTTTGAGGGTGTTCAAATCTGGAAGGCAGGTGCTGGATTCCCTTTCTGAATATTAGCTAAATCTGGAAAAGAAAAGTCAATTTCTGCTTCCATGGCTCAGAAGTGGAAATCCTCCTACGTGCCTGGTACTGTATCTAAAGCTGCCCAGTCTAGTAGAGCCTCCCCTCCCTTACTTTTCATTTTAAATTCTAGTGGGATCCACGTACCTGCCTTGCTAGGCTTCAGATAGAGAGGTGCAATGTCCATTTAATCCACCCAATTCTTTCTTTGTGGGAGAGCCCAGGGCTGGGGCGGCAGGAGGTGCGGGTGCGGGGGCAGGGGAAGAGCCCAGGGCTGGGGTGGCAGGAGGTGCAGGTGGGGGCCAGAGCTGGGGCGGCAGGGAGTGCAGATGCGGGGGGGGGAGAAGAGCCCAGGGCTAGGGCAGCAGGAGATGCGGG
>NW_020664534.1:4675165-4717403 GCF_002925995.2 Terrapene triunguis | reverse complement strand
GGGCTGGGGCAGCAGGGGGGTGCAGGTGGGGGCCAGAGCTGGGGCAGCAGGGGGTGTGGGCGGGGGAGAGTCCAGGGCTGGGGCAACACAGGGGTGCGGGGGGAGCCCAGAGCTGGGGTGGGGGGGCGGCAAAAAACCTAGAGCTGGCTCTGTCCCTACCATTTACAGCAAGCTGCAGCATGAGGTTTCAGTTCCACACTCCTTCCCTTTCCTGTTAATTGCGGCCGAGGGAATGCTGGGAAATGTAGTTCTTTTCCCGCTCCAGGGCTGGCTCTATAGGCAGGGAGCTCACCAAGGAACTACAGCTCCCAGGGCTCCCTGTTGGTTCTCAGCTCCCATGCTGGATTCTTGTGCCCCTGCAAATTTGCTGCCCCAAGCACCTGCTTGCTTTGCTGGTGCCTAGAGCCGGCCCTGGGGGGGGGCCCACAGGGGGGGACATGCGGAGTGGGGGGTGGCAGGTGGAGGCAGGGGACCCATCCAACACTCCCCCGCTCCCTGACTGCCCCCCCCCGGACTCCCCTTACCATTCTGGCTCCACGTGTTTGCAAAACACGCTGCCCGGTGGGTCGGTTTGTGTGTTACACAGGGCTGCAGACAGAGGGAGGGAGGAGCAGGGGAGGGCTCTGGCTGCTGGAGGCCAATGGGAGCGGGTCAATCGGCCAAGCCGCCCAATCAGCAGCCGCACTCTGCATGGACAGAAGGGAGGGAGGGAGGCGAGGGAGAAAAAAACCCCAGACATTTTAACCTTGTTACCAGTTCCTCCCGGACGGCTATTTAGAGACGCAAAAGCTGGACATGTCCCGGGAAATACGGACGGATGGTAACCCTAGACATACTTGTGGAAAAGGACGGTATCTCTTTAAGGCAAAATTCAGCCCCTGCCTCTGTAAGGGCCAAGGGTTTGAATCCAAGGAGCCTTCAGGCTGAACATGCCTGTGTGTGCAGATTGAAATGACCCGGCTGGCTGGGGGCGGGGGTGTCTTCCCCTTGCCTGGCAGCACAAAGGAAGCAGCGGAAAGAACGCTGCTGGTGTCAGGGACACCTGGACAGAGGGAGGAGTTTCTTAACCCCCAGAGGCCATGTCACAGCCCTTCAGGAAAGGGGGCTGGAGAAGGACTCAGTCCTGGGGGTGAGGGCATCAGGTTGACCCCAAGAGGGAAGATGGGCTTCTTGCAGATGTGCAGCCCTGGGGTCGGGGACAGCTCCAGACAGGGCCTGCCAATCTGCAGCAGCACCCTGCATCCCCCCCTCACCAGAGTCTGCGACCCCCAGGACCGTCCCTTACCTGCTGTCTCGGTGGTGCCCCAAATTATGGTGACGTGAACATGCAGATGCTGGGGAGGGGAGGTTACCTGGTTACTGCGACCAGGGCCATCCCTAGGGGGTGCGGGGCCTGAGACAACCCCCCGTCCATGCCAGGCCCCACCCCCACCTCTTCCTGCCCCTGCTCCACCACCACTGCAACCCTATCCCAAGCTCCCACCCCTGCTCTGTCCCCCCACCTCTTCCCGCCCTGCTTCGCCCCCATCCACCCTTCCCCCAAGCCCCCTTCTCCGAGCGACGCTGGGAGCGCAGAGTGGAGCAGGCTGGGGCTGGGTCGCCCTGCTTCCCGCCGGTGAGTGCGGGGTTGGGCCCGACCCCTGCTGCTGGTGCCAGGCCCCTGCTAACCCTCTGGGTCGTCCTGGTCCCCACGCTTCCGCATCCCCCTGAAGCGCGAGGCCCCCCAAGGCGCGGGGCCCGGGGCCACCACCAGTTCCTCCTAGCCACGGCTCCCCGCTTCCTTGTAAAACTTGCAAAAGTTTGCATTAATATAATAGGATTGTAAAATCTCTGGAATGGGGATCATCTTCAATGTGTTTTCTGCACAATGTCAAGCACATCATCAGCAACAGAATACTGAATAGTAATTGGAGACTTGTCAAATTTTTGAATGCAGTGATGAGCGAGAGATATCAGTGGTTAATACCAGTAACAATGGAACTTGCACAAGCTATTGAAAATATGCCCATACTTTAAGAGCACTGACTACTAAAGTACACCTACTGTCAATTACGTTTTTCCAATATATTCTTACGGATAAAGCAGGAAGTTGGAGTATTTTTTGAAAATACTCAGGATAAGTTAATTTTAAAAGATGTATTGTGAAGAGAATTGTCTCTTAAATTTCTCACTTTTGCAGAAGAAAAACTCTAGATGTCATACATACTTTGTAAAGCACTTTGGGATATTTCCAGATGAATACATTACACTGCTCTACAGCCAAAATGCTTCTGAAATAAATGTAGTCAAACTTTACTAATTCTGGGTCACTGAGAACGAAAATTATGCTTAAAATTGTTGATTGGCTCTAGTTTTCAAGATATGCTATTGGGTCAGTATATACGACCCTTGACTTGGGAATGGCGGAGGATAAGTGAGTTATAAAGGGAAGGGATCTCAATTTAAACCAGAAATGACTAAAATACATCTTTGACTGTATCTATGAATAAATCTATGACTGGGTTTGGACAGTACTTGCTTTTTAGGCAAAACAATGAATGATGCAATCTGAAGCTGGTATTGCGTCATACATGATATGAATTGCATCATGTTATTCCTAGAAGTCATGGATGATGCAATCATAACAAAGCTTACATCACTCTGCTGAACAAATTGCCCTATATCAGCTCTAGAAATCATAGTGTCGTGCTCTCTTATTTGTCAGTGTTTGATTTTGCAAAGGGACACATTTCTGTTTAGCCAAAGTGAGCAGAGATGTCTCGTACTTATGTGAACAGTGCAGATAACTTCTGCTATGTTTGTGGTGAAGTGACTTTTGCATCACAAAAGCGCAGTATAGCCACTATGGTTAAGAAAGCCTATCGCCTTTATTTTGGCTGCAAAATTGGAGATCAGGACAAGAGGTGGGCCCCACACATATGCTGCAACACTTGTGCAACAAATCTTCGCCAGTGGTTGAACAGGAAAAGGAAATCTATGCCTTTTGCAGTGCCAATGATTTGGAGAGAGCCAACAGCTCATACCAGCAATTGTTACTTCTGCATGGTGCCTCCAGTTGGGAAAGGTGTGTCAAAGAAGAAAAAGTGGACTGTGTATTATCCAAACATTCCATCAGCTATACGCCCAGTACCCCACGGAGAAGGACTGCCGGTTCCTGATGCACCAGAATCATTCTCACTTGAGTCAGACGAGGAAGAGGAAGAAGATGAAACTTCTGGTCCTGAACCATCAATGTCACAGGACCCACATTTTCTCCCATCCTCCTCCTCTGAACACCTCATAACACAAGGTGAACTGAATGACCTTGTCAGGGATTTGGAACTACCCAAGAGTAAGGCAGAGCTGTTGGGCTCCAGACTACAGCAGTGGAATCTCCTGGCAGGTGATGTTAGGGTTTCCATGTTCCGTGACCGTCAAAAGGATCTTGTCCCATTCTTCTTCATGGAAGGTGATCTTGTAGCCTGCAACAACATCGATGGTGTAATGGCAGCCCTCAACATCGTTCACGATCCAGGTGAGTGGAGACTGTTCATTGATTCATCGAAGATGAGTCTTAAAGCTGTTTTACTGCATAAAGGCAATGTTTTGCCATCAATTCCAGTGGGTCATGCAGTCCATATGAAGGAAACCTATGACAACATGAAACAACTTTTGAGGTGCATAAACTATGACCAACATCAGCGGCAGCTTTGTGGCGATTTGAAGGTTGTTGCTCTCTTGCTTGGTCTGCAGACTGGATACACAAAGTACTGCTGTTTTCTCTGCGAATGGGATAGTCGTGCAAGAGAGTCCCACTACATCAAGAAAGATTGGCCACTCCGACAGTCATTGGAGCCTGGGAGGAAAAGTGTTCAGCATCCACCACTTGTTGAATCAAGGAAGATTTTGTTACCACCCTTACACATCAAGCTGGGTCTGATGAAGAACTTTGTCAAGGCCATTGACAAAACACAAGCAGCTTTCAAGTACCTCCGTGGAAAATTTCCAAGGTTAAGTGAAGCTAAGATAAAGGAAAGTGTCTTTGTTGGTCCTCAGATTCGTGAACTTCTTCGAGATGATGCATTTGACCATGCACTGCGTGGCAAGGAAAAGATGGCATGGAAAGCCTTCCAGTTAGTGGCAATAAATTTTCTCGGAAACAACAAGGCAGACAACTACAGGTTGTTGGTGGAAAACCTCCTCAAGGCATACAAAAGCCTTGGTTGCAACATGTCACTAAAGATACATTTTTTGCACTCTCATCTAGATTTTTTTCCACCGAACTGCGGAGCAGTGAGCGACGTGCACGGCGAGCGATTTCACTAGGACATTGCAACAATGGAGAAACGCTATCAGGGCAAATGGAGCCCATCAATGCTTGCAGACTATTGCTGGACAGTGACAAGAGATGCTCCATTTAATGAATACAAGAGACAAGCCAAGAAGCGCCGAGTAGACACTGAATAGGACTAAACTATGTACATAATAGTTTTTTGCCTTTTGTTTCATAATACATTTTATTTATATAACCCTTTTGCTGATTTTTAAAGTGTTACATAAACAGGACAGGTGAAATATTATCATGTAAAGCAACCATAAACACATGAAAAGACCTAGGTTTACAATTTATGATTAAAACTCTACTATCTACACAATATACATAGACATAAAATGTAAAAACTTAAATATCTTAGAAACAGTAGCCAATCAGTTGTTTTAATTGTCATATTTGAATTCAGCACATCAAAATACATAATAGCACATTTTATCTCTGAAGCAGACGACTTCTCAAAAATTGTAGACCAGTGTTATTCTCACAGTTTCTCTTTGTTTAGCTACTATTATGAAATTGTCAGAATATTGAGGAAGTGATGGAGTGGTGCTGGAGCTACGGACAGCTGAAAGCCTAGGAGTGAAGGCTCAGAGGATCTGTTCAGTCTAGTTAGGTTGCATGAGAGAGGAAAGGTGTTAGGAGGCATTGTGGGGCAGGCAGAGAGGGGACAGGGCAAGACAGAGGAATTGGTATAGTGTGAGGAGTGTGACTGAGCTGAAAGGCAGTGGGCACTTTGTGTGGGATGGGACACGGTGAGAGCCAAGGAAGACAGAGTATTTGGCAGCCCTCTCCGCCACCCCAAAGAGGCTTAGTAGGCTTGTCAGTTCCCAATTAGACTATTTTGGCTCACTGAGTCTGACATTAACTAGGCTCACAGAGGGAATGGGGGCCCCCCAAGGAGTCTCTGAATACTGGGGGTGGGTTGGGGTGATGTGGGGATCCATAGGAACGAGTCAGGAGTATTGGAGATTGCATGAAGGGAGCCAGGGTGTGTGGAGGAGGGGAATGGGCTGTTTGAGGAAGCATGGTGGAAGGCAAGTGGCCTTATGTAACAAATACACTAACTGACTGGCTGAAGTGTTTCTTTTTCATGCCAGCTGATGTCATCTAGTGGCAGGGATCAAATTGCCAATTACTTCCCCAGATCAAAATTTGAAGTGCGAGGGACAAAATAAAGCTTACAGTGGAACTTCCAACACAACCGTATCTATTGCGAGAGAGAGAGTGAGTGAATGAGTTAAAAAAGTGCCTAAGACATTTAGGAGCACAAGTCCCATTAAAAGTCAGTGGGACTTGTGCTCCTAAATCTATTGTGCTTTTGGACTTCCCCTCTGAGCCACTGTCCTGCCTTCATTAACTAACCTAATGTTAAACAAATGTAACTTTGAAGAATCTTATATTTACAAAAATAGCTTTACTTTACTAACTGGCATTTTGATACAATGTTGTGAGGTAATCAGTGTATTGGGAATAAACCAAACACTGACACAATTTAAATACTAATATAAACTGAAAAATGTTTTGCCCTCTCAGCTCTGTCCTCTTCATAAATGTTTTTGAGTTGGTATCAGTGATAAAACTATAGAAAAATGTAAACCAAGATGATAAACATTTTGGCCTTTTTCAAAGAGGTAATACAAATTTACAAAGCTTTAGTGTGTGTATTGGGTATATATTTTTCATTTTTATCAAAATAGAATTACTTTTAACCTTAAGAGGAGCGGTACCTACAATTAATAAAAGGGTCATTGACAGGATAAAAATATTGAAAACTGATATCCTTACTTAAGTTACAAATAACATCTTCTATTATTAAAACACAAAGAATTTTTTTTTAATTACTTTTCACTCTTTAACTTAATTTTAAACTCCGCAGGGTGTGGATTGTGTCTTAATTCAAACCAAACAAATGGCAGTCTATCAAAACAGAAATGGGTGCTCATTTTTTATCTTTGTATTTATCTCAGATTTGACATAAAAGACCTGGGCCCTGTCCTACATGGAGATCTACTAGAATGGATCCCTCAGCCTGTGCCAGTGGTACTCTGTGTGGATGCAAGGGTCTGGGATAGTGGGTCCTGATGTAGGACTGAGGCCCAAATCACTTCCAATCTGGATTTTAGTAGTTTAACTTTCAGGTTCTTATGAAGTAGCACAATGTTGTTAATCCATAGGAGAAAATCAAATCAAGTTAAAACACAAATGAAAAACCCACTGCCTGAGTACCTCAGGGGAAGTACAAAGGAAACCCTGGTATAGTGCATTAGTCTTTTGTATTTTCTCTATTCCTTGGGAGGCAGCCAGCTATTATAGTGGTGCAGTTATAAGATAGACAGAGCCATTGGCATTTGGAAAATATCCATAGATATGCTTCTGTTGGTCTTAGTTTCTGTAAATGACAGTTGTTATACAACCTTTATTTTGAGTCAAATTTAGCCCAAGTTTGTCACTTTAGCATATTTCATTTTCTACCTAATGTTAGACATTATGCTATAATGTATTAGTGCTAGAGATCAATAAAATTAATTCTGAAATAAATCAGTTACTGCTCATCTTGCTGCAATGTAAACAATATTTAATAGAAATTGACAATGATATAAACACATCTACACAATCAATTTAAACACAGTTACTTTACTTCTCAGTTACTGTATATCCATTTTCCTTTTGCTTTTTATGTAAGTGATTAATGTTTTCTCCTTTTGCAGGAGAACAAACATTTCAAGAGGCACTTTAAACAGGGCAGACTTGAAAAACGAAAGCCTTTATATTTTATTTTCTGCAGTCCTTTGCTGTTATTTTTATTTGTCTGTGAATAAGTAATTTCTTCTGTTTAATTCTACAGTGAGGTCAGAATCCTGGGCTGATTACCCCATGACTGAAATACCCAGATGAGGGAAGTCGAGGAAGAAAATTCCATGAGAATTTCTTTTGCTCAGTTACTTCCCCAAAATCAGTCCAGGAGATGGTTTTGCTCCCTGCCCAACTCCTCACTGTGCATGAGCCAAGGTAATATAATCCCACACTTGCTCTGGAGGGACTACTTATAAGGATAAGAGAGTTGCTTAGTCTCTACATCCAATCAATCCTTGAAATCTCTGCTGCGTGTGACGATGGCTTTTATGATGTGGATATCTGTCTAATAGAGATGGGCTTAAAATAATCAACCCATTAGAGATCAATCAGTCAATGCAATAGGGCCTTCAGCAATACCAATGTGGGCAAAATCCAAACTGGTAACCTAGACCTGAAAGGAAAAATAAGTGATTAAATGTTTTACTTTCCCATTGTATGAATTCCCTTTAAGTGGCAACTTTTAGATTATAACTCATATGTAATCCTGATTTAAGATCAATCATGCCCTCATTATCATTAACGTCAGTAAGCATCAAAGTCTTTGTTTTTATTTTCCTTCTGTATTATTTTAAATAGCATCCTGTCTTTGTATTTCAAGCAAATATTTTTATGTATAATGTAGCGTAAAGTGACATTTGCACATCAAGCATGGAAAACAATGCAAATCTAATTTGAAAACATGATTGCACACTTTTTTCATTGGTACAAAGCATCTCACACCTAAATAATATAACAAGAAATCTCACTATTACCGTCACTTCCGAGTACTTTCCTGAGAGTTTTGTTGCACAAAAAGATGCTGTTGCACTGCCATGCAGGAAATCAGGAATTGGGAGCATTCTCTACTAGCCTGGCTGTGAACACAAAGCGTGTCTTTCAGTTGACATAGTCTCAGGGTAAACTGCACTGCTTAGTGAGCATTTGTGGTTGGCCCATCAATGGAAAGGCACCAACAGTGGAGACACTCTCAAGGATGGGAGTACTGCAAATGTGGTTGCAATGAGGAGGGGAAAAATAGATGAATGTACTACAGGAAATTAGCAGCTTTACAATACCAGTGAGTCATTATATACTACATGTGCCATAGTGCATGAAATGCCACTACTTTCCCCACACATCATTTTTCCAACAGGGCCTTCTCTACTCTCTTGAACTTTTTTAATTCAACAGTTAGTTCCCAATATCTGAGATAAAGCCACATTAGTCTTCCATTTTGACGTTTGTTTGTGTTCAGCACATTACCACAATATGTATCATATTTAAAAATATCTTTTAAACCATTTTCCATTTCTATATCCATAGCAACAGGATCAGTTGCTGCTCTAACTAGCAAATTTTTCTCTATTTCTAGTCGCTGGTTTCTGGGCAGCACAAAACTGCAGTAGATATCTTGTCTTTCTAAAAGTGCTTCTTCAAATTCTTTTATTACAATATTAGCTCTCTTTTGCCATTGTGCTTCCTTTGCAAGACAACTTTGGTACAAGGCACCTGCTGCCCCTGAGCGCCGCAGAACCTGTTTTTCTTGCTCTAACTTGTCACGTTCCTGTTCTAGAACTCTTCTTTCTTCTACTAATTTGCGACTCTGGGAGATTAGGGCTTCACGATAACTCAGGGTTCTGTTGTGTTCCTTTTCAAGCTCCAACTCCAAGTGAGCGACTGTGCGACGATTTTCTGTGATTATGTCACGATATTTTGATTCAAGATCTCTTTGTACAGATGTTAGTCTTCTGTAATATTCTTTTTTTTCTTTTTCTATCTCTTTCTGAGACTCTCTGGACCAGATCCAACCTGTCATACACAAAACAAATTTCACATGTAAACAAAATATGCATAGTATTGATAATCAAAATTATTGAAGTACTTCACGAAGAAGTTGTGTTGCTACTGTTAGTAGTAACTTTTTTTTTCTCCCCAAAGTCACAAAGGGTGAAATTCATTTCAGTTCAGATGTCCCACAAAACTGAGAAGTTGTATGGTCTATATTATACAGGAGATCAGACTTGATTATCATAATGTTCTCTTCTGGCCTTAAAATCTATGAATCTACATTTCTAAAACATAAGAATGGCCATACAGGGTCAGACCAATGGTCCACCTTGCCCAGTCTTCTGACATTGGCTGGTGCCAGATGCTTCAGAGGGAATGAACAGAACAGAGCAATTTATCGAGTGATCCATCCCCGGTCGTCCAGTCCCATCTTCTGGCAGTCAGAGGTTTAGGTACACCGAGACAATGGGATTGTGTCCCTGACCATCCTAGCTAATAGTTATTGATGGATCTTTCCTCCACTAATTTATCTAATTCTTTTTTGAACCCAGTTATACTTTTTGCCTTCACAACATCCCCTGGCAGCAAGTTCCACAGGTGGAGTGTGAGTTGCTTGAAGAAGAACTTCCTTATGTTTGTTTTAAACATGCCTCCTATTAATTTCATTGGGTGACCCCATTTCTTGTGTTATGCGAACAGGTAAATAACACTTCCTTATTCACTTTTTCCACACCATTCATGATTTTATAGAACTCTATCATATCCCCAAGTCATCTCTTTTTTTAAATTGAACAATCCCAGTCTTTTCAATCTCTCCTCACATAGAAGTTGTTCCATACGCATCACTTTTGTTGTCCTTCTCTGTGCTTTTCCTAATTCTAATATCTCTTTTTTGAGATTGGGCAACAGAACTGCATGCGGTATTCAAGGTGTGGGTGTACCATGGATTAATATAGTGGCATTATGATTTTTACAGTCTCATTATCTATCCATTGCCTAATGGTTCCTAACATTGCTAGCTTTTTTTCCACTGCTGCTGCACCCTGAGCAGGCGTTTTCAGAGAACTATCTACAATGACTCCAAGATCTTTCTTGAGTGGTAGCAGCTAATTTACACCCTCATCATTTTGTCTGTGTAGCTGGGATTATATTGTCCAATGTGCAGTACTTCACATTTATCAACACTGAATTTCATCTACCATTTTGATGCCCTGTCATCCAGTTTTGTGAGATCCCTTTGCAACTCTTTGCAGTCAGCTTTGGACTTAACTATCTTGAGTAATTTTGTATCGTCTGCAAGTTTTATCTGGAAAAAGGGGTAAACAGTGAGATGGCTAAACTTGTCATGAGCGTGCTTGTTCTAAACTGAAGCGGTGATGAATTTATAACCACAAGGAATCCTCTGGGGTTGGGGCTTGGAGGGCTGCACCTGCCAGAATCCATGTTAGGATTGGGGTGGACTCTGGTTAGCTTACTAGCATGTGTGTATGTTCTTTTGTTTTTAATATGTTTTGCCTGTAATATTTTTTACCTTAAGAATAAAGTCAGCTTGCATAGGAAGTGTTATGTGGTACCGTATAACTATAGCAATTACACCCTTTAATCGTCTTTGAAGAGAGAAGGCAGGCAGGTCTGTTTAAGCAGACTGTTTTTGCTGGGACTAACAGAATGAAAGCAGGGAACTGTCCCGAAGGGAGTGAGACATGGTTCTCGGCCCAAAAAGACAATGGCTGAGGAGCTGAAAGCATGACAGTGGGTGCCCTTGCTGGACCACTGAGGAGAAATACAGGTGCAATTGCCCTGAATTGTGACAATCTCTAATTCCCCATATCACCACTTAGAGACTTTTTTTTTTTTTTTAAATACAGGTACATTTACTGCCTTCCAATCCTTTGAAACTGTATGTGTTTTTAATGAGTTTGCATATTTTTGCTAGCAAATCAGCCACTTCATGCTTCAGATGCTTCTGAAGTCATGGATGGATACCATCTCAGGCTGATGATTTATTATTTTTAAAATTATTAATTTACTCCAATATCTTTTTTTCTGACACATACAAGATTGGAGCCAGAATCAATATGCTGGACAAATTGTACAAATGTGTAAATAGAGAATTAGTTTTCATGGATTATGATCTAAGATTTAAAAAACTAAACCTCAGTCAATACCTGTCTATTAATTTGCAATCAGGTCAGTTAAGTCATCTGAGTAGTTTTGTCTATAGGTAGAGTTTTCTCACTATGGAATTAGGTATATTTATTGCCTTGAAGGTACAAGAAGCCCTGGAAATGAAGATTTCTGGAAAGCCTTCAAATCTTACAGCGAGCACTGCTCAATTTCCTAGCTATATATGCATTTGTCATGTGGACCCACCACTTTTTTCCTGTCGACTGTACAGTTGAACCATAAGATCTTTATCTAAAGTGAAGTAGGTAGGAATGATAAGATGAGTATGAAAAATGCCCCCTTATCAAGAGGATGTTACAAAGAATAGTCCTGTAAAAGGCTCAGGTATCAGCCAGCCCAGTGCAATAGTCCCGAACTAAGTAACCATTACTATACAGTACCATAAATATATATTTATTTTTAAAGAAAAAAAGCTTCCATTCATGGAGACTGCAGACAAATATAGATAGAGAAGAAAGATAACAAAGGAAAAGGGAGGAACAAGACATAAAAATAGTACGAGTCATATTATGGGAGGATGGTAAAGCAATAGTTACAGTTGAGTCAGATATTTGTGTTTAACAGAGGAGAGAAAGGAAGTATCTTCTACATTATTTATTTTAGAAAAAATCACAATAGAGAGGGAATGAAGGCTCTGAATTTTCTGACATTTGACTTTGTTTAAAATATGTGATGTTTCACCCAAGTGTGCCATCCTTTTTTTCAGAACCATTTTACAAAGAATACATGGACACTTTCAATATAAAACTTCTAAGGTATATAACTGAATTTCTGTAGTTTATACAAATACTGATTTTATATTTTTTGCTTTTGTAATTTGGGTGATTTTTTTCCCCACAACTGTTTTGAGCTAATCCAGTTTCAATGTGCTGAATTAACTCTGATAACATTATTTGCTAGGCAGTGAGCTGTATTTACACAGTAGCACATTTTTAAAATTCTAATGGGCCATTTTACAGCTATGTTGTCAGCAATTTCAGAATCACCCATTTGAAATCACAGTGATAAATGATGATTAATTCTTTGATAGGCAGCGTCCTATATCTTTTGCCGAAACAACAGATGTGCAGGTTGCAACAGCTGCATTCAGGGTGAGCACTTCTCTATAGTTGAACATTCACTGCAGCCATCACTAAACTGTCATTCTTTGTAAACCACGGGATTATTTGTTTTTTATTTCTCATCTTTAATGTATGCAGTTTTTTTTAGGGAAATTGATGCAAAAATCAACCTTTGTTTAACTCCAACATTCATAGAAGATGGACACACTTGGTAAAATTCTTTTTTTTTTCCTAAGAAATGTTTAGTGTTCATACTTTTAATGTGTCCTCCTTGTATGTATGTTGGCCTTAAGGCTGTATGGTAGTTTTCCACAAGGGGACTGTAACAGGGTAGCTGGCCCATTCAGTGAAACTGCTCTCAGTCCCCCTGTTCCAGTCCAGGTGCTCTCAGTCGGGCCAAATGAGATGTCATGGCAGCACCCAGGGGGCTATAATAGGCCTGGTGAGAAAGCAATTTATTGAGTCAGAGAAGACTGGTTCAGTCAGGAAGAGCAGAAGATCAAAACTGTCAGAGAGAGAGAGAAGGTGGTTCCTGGGAGACGGCTGAAAGCAGGAGAGCAGCAAGAGGAGTTTGCTGGTTGGTGTCCCCAAGATAGAGAGCCAGAGGGCTGAGGGCAGGAGCAGGAACAGAGGGAGAGACCTGCTAGCTCTAAGCTGGAATCAAGGGCCAGAGAGGCCTGAATCAAGGGGCAACAGTACATGGGCTTACCTGCTGATGTCTCCCTGCTGGACAGCTGACCCCCAGAAGAACCATGAGAGGGCCAGGGGGCGCGAGGGATGCTTCCCTAGCAATGATGCTCCCAGCAGAGAGACTGTGGGAGTTCCTGTGCAAAGAGCCGGGTTGCTCCTCAGAAAGAAGAGCTGGGATGGCTGCCCCGGCAGTGGGACAGAGAAGAACTTAGAGTCCAGGTATGCTGAGAACGAAGCTGGGTTTTAAAGACTACATGCGTGCGTGTAAGATAGCGAGAGAGAGAGATGGATTATGTTTTGGGAATTTTGATTATGGACTATTTGCACTATGTTTTGGTTAATAAACTATATTGATGGACTTGAAGATAATTGTATATGGAGTTACTGAGGACCCTAGAGGGAAACTGAGGTGAGGGGCCACTTACAGGGTGCCTTGAGGCCACGGGGGGGTGTGTGTGTGTGCGCCTGCGAGGAGGCCACTCGTTTACAGACATGTTAAATTGTTTTGTTTTCTTCCAAAATATCAAACCAAAAACCTCTCTTAAGAGGACATATACTTTTAAGATGTGTCCTCCTCCTATGTGTATATATATGGAGTTAAAGCTCTATGGTAATTTGATGCCTTGGACATTAACAATGTGTTCTGGAAGAAGGATAATAGGTAAGAGTTGATATGACTCACATTTGTGTATGCAGAGAAACAGAAGTGTTTGACCATACCTGTGTATTTGCTAGCTTTTCAGTAGTTGAGGAAAATGTTAGAGTAGAACACAGCAACCTTAAATAAACAAATTTTGTGTTTATGTGATAGTGTAGTAAGTGACTTACAAGTTCTGGTACTTTTAAAGAGGGACTGGACTAGGGTAAGAAGGGAATAGACAAAAAACTGGAAGTATATAGTGGAAAGCAAGACTCAAGATTTGAAGTAAAAGTGAGAGATCCAGAAAGGTCAGGTGGGTTAGTGATGGATCACCATGTTGACTGGGAAATGTAAAGATGAAATCCCTCCTCCTTTGTGACTTTACCAATTTCAGTCTCAGAATTCTGCATTTTATTAACTGATATAGAAGGGAAGTGGCCAGTAACTTGAAGATGGAAATTTTCAAAGCAGTGGAATAGTATACCATAGTATACCAATAGTATAGATTCATATACCAGAGTAAGTAATATGGCTAGTCTTAAAAAGATGATGTTTTGGGTCAATGCATGATGTAAAAGGGATCCATAAAAATATTGTCTGTTTCAGGAAGTGTAAGGAGATGGATTTTTTTCAGGTTCAGCAATTATTGTTATGCTACACTCTTATAGGTAAAAATAAGATTAAGTTACACATACTCAGTTTGTTTAAAACAAATGAAAGGTTTATATCACAATATTCTAACTGATGATCATTGGGCAGAGGTCCAGAATAAGCAGTTTAGAAATTTCTCTACCTGCCTTTTCAGAGATTATTTATTAAGGGTGACCTGCAAAGGTGACTTCCCTTTCTTAAGGGAATTTGCCCTGTTTTGCTTCCTTCTGATGTATTAAAAAAATGTAAGGTTTTTTTTCTTTTAGAAACTAAAGACAGCTTTAACTTTTTTTTAACCTTAGAAATATCAGGAGCATCAAGTCTTATTAGCACTGGAGAATCTCAAGGAAGTACCAAGGTATTTACTGTAAGTTTTAACCTTAAGAGTTGAATGTACTGAATTTTAACAACGTTTTTCTTTATTCACGCTATTAGTTACTGCAGTTAAAATGGTGTTAAACAAGTTTTTAAAAAGTCGGAGTCACTTTCACTTGCTACGTTTTCACTCTCTATCACCATTTCACTAGTTTTCTAGTCTTCACGGGAGGGGCTTCCAGCCTAGACAGGCCTTGAAGTTCTAACATTAACAATTTGCTTGGTGTAGCGGGGGACCTCAGGCCTTCTTCGTACATCAAAAGACAGAAAAGGCACAAGCCCAATTTTTTAGCCTTTTGCAGGCTACCTTTAAGTTCCATTTTCAAAGAGGGTTCATCTGGACACATTCCTTCCCTGCCAAATCCTGCATACAGTATTCTCTGTGGTCTAGCTACAGAGCATTGCCTCTCTTCTTCAGTGAGTTACCTGAAACAGTGCGACTATGCTGTTGAAAGTAATATAACATATCTTTAGAGCCAGTCCATGGATGTACTAGCTCCACCTTTTGTGGGTCCCCCCGCAGCTTGTTGGCACCTTGCTAATGTGTCACATGCTGCTCCATCAGCATGGTGCACTTGCAGAATGGAGCTTACTAAAGTATTGGTTAAATTCCACTTGCAACCCTGACTGCAGAGGAACTGAGGGGAAAAATTGCCTTAATACTCTGCCTGTAACTTTCCACAACAGGATCTCAAATCACAATACAAATATTGAAGAACTTGAGCATCACACAACCTCTGTGAGGTAGTATTATCTCCGATATAGGAAATCGGATGTGGATGGCTCAGGAACTTCCTTTACAAGTTATTTCAGTGTCTGACAGACCTCACTTTTTAAAATCCTGCAATAATTCCAAGAGGATGGATTAGATGATCCAGGAAAATCTTTCTAGCCATAGGCTCTAAGTCTGATCGCTGCACTCTCCAGTTTCAGGCTCATATTACTTTGATATCCAGGATTTTAAAAAAAAAAAAAAAAAAAAAAAAATCCTTTTTTTACAAAGAAAAAAAACCTAAAATCCATAGTATATAAATAGCACACATTTTGAAAAAACTGGTAACATTACTTTAACTTAGAAGTCTCTACAACACTCATTAAAGCACAGTAGCCTCAACAGTAGATTATCAATAACAATTTTGGGTTACAGGAAACATTCCTATAATGTGTGTACCTATGATAGATTAACTTTGAGGGAACATAAGAGTATTTTGAGCTATTTATTGTCCTTACTCTGATCAATTTACAGAGCCAAAAAGAAAAGTTATTTTAAGCATGGAAGGAATAATCCTGCATTCCTTGAGCACTCAAAACCACCACTCAGTCAAGCAATACAGTACTCAAAGAATGCAGGGTCTGTCACCAAATGTGAATTACTGTGCAGGGCTGCTTAGAACTCTTACACAGCTAGACACTGAAGTTTTCCACAAACAGAGCAATTTATTGGATAATTTTTCACATTGTAGTTTTATGCATTCTGAAAACATACAAGATAAGTGCTATTCACCACAGGTAAATAAGTATTACAGTCAAACTACTTGGGCAGGGGATAGCATTGTGTCGGTGGGGCTCCCCGTCTCTGACTTGGGTTTCTAGGCACTATCACATTTGACTCAAATATTCTGAAGCACAACATAAAAATGTTATAACATGGCTCCCATACACATCATCCACTTCACCAATATCTCAAGCCTCCTCACCCAGCTCTTATACATGGAATGTCTTCCCTGAACTGATCCTTAGGGGTTACTAAGCTGTCCTACTTCAAATCCTTCCTCTAGGCTCACCTCTGCGGCAATGCCTAGACGAAAACTGCTAGTTAACAATGGCTAGGTTTAGGGACAACTGGTAATAGACTTTTTTAAAGAATACAAATGTATATATACAGTATTTATAAATAACAATTTTAATTATATTCCTCTTTTCCTACCATTCATGTCACTTCTAGCCCATATCCAATGGCTTAAGGCAGTGGTTCTCAAACTACGGGGCGCGCTTCGAAGGGAGGCATGAGCTATATGCCTTTTGGGGGCGGGGGGGGGAGGGAGAAGAGCTCTGCACACAATATTTAAAATTCTGCAAATTATATTTGTCAAATAAATGTGGAGGCTCCAGCATGGCATTGGGGAGCACAGGCCATTGGCTACACAGAGGTGGGAGATCACTTTGCAGCTCCCCCCGGGAAACCGACTCTCAGCACTGAGGCTGCACCCATCCCTGATACAGTGCAAGTATGGGACCTGCCCTAGAAACAGCCCAGGGCCCTCCACCTCTGTTCCAAGTGCACCCGGCGTAGGCAAACAGGCTCAGCAAGGCAGGATCCAAGTGTGGAGGGGGAATCCAGGTGTGGGTTGAGAGGGTTCTCTGTTGGGCAATCTGGGTGCGGGTGGCTCAGTGAGGGATCCGGTTGGGGGGGAGGGGATCTGGATGCAAAGAGGCTTGTTGGAGGGTTCTGGGTGCAATGGTAATGGGACTCTGCAGGGGGGTCCAGGTGAAGGGGATTGGGGCTCAGCAGGAGGATCTGGGTGTGGGGGTGGATAGAGGTCGAAAGGGGGGGGTCTGGGTGTGTGGTGCTCCGTGGGGGGGTCCAGATGCTGTGCGAGTGGGGCTCACTGGAGTGGGGATCCAGGTGCAGCTGGTTGGGGCTTGGTAGGTTGGGAATGCAGGGATGGGTAGCTCGTTGGGGTGGTCCAGGTGTAGGGGAAAGGGGCTCGTTGGGGGGTGGGGTGAGGGTCTGAGTATAAGGGGGTCTAGATGCATGGGGGTTGGGCAGATGGGGAAGCAGCTCCCTGTACAGAGATTCCTCTCCCGCAACTGGGGAGCAATGGGTGCAGGAAGAGCTGTGGAGGGGGGGGTTTGCACAGCTTCCTACACCTGGGGGAGAAATCTGGGGGTAGGTCTGACCCAGCCCTGGACGCCGTGCAGGGGAAGAAGTCGTCCCATCCTCACCAACCCAGCCGGGACTAGCAGCTGAGCCCAGTGCAGAGTAAGAGCCACCAGCTGGGTCTTGCCCAGTCCCACCTCCCACCCCACTGTGATTTACCTCTCTGCTGGCTGCCCTGGCCACTCGAAACATACTTCTGGGGAGGGTCGCATAACTGCGCTTGTGGCTTCCCCATCAGAAAGCCATTTTTCTGCGGGGGAGCAAAGAAATCTGCAGGGGACATAAATTCTGAGCATGTGCAGTGGTACAGAATCCCCCCAGGCGTAAGCAGTGCAGAAGTAAGGTTGGCAATGGGGCACTAAGTCTGCTGTGAAAAGTGATGTTGACAAATCACTTTTCATATTGCCACCTTTACTTCTGTGCTGTTGCTGGCATGGCGCTACCTTCAGGGCTGGGCACCCAGCCAGCGGCCGCTGCTCTCCACTCTGCCTTCAGAGCTGGTGGAGATATATGTACTGGGGGAGGAGGGGGAGAGAGGAGTGGAAAATACTACAGATACAAAGAAGGGGGGCCTGACCAAATAAGTTTGAGAACCACTGGCTTAAGGGGTTTTGGACAAAGTCCTTAGACTATAAACACTTAACAGTATTGCAGTGTGTTATCTGATAATAATGAGGAACACTGGGGTTAAATGACTTGCCCAGGGTCACTCACTCTATGGCAGAATTAGGAACAGAACAGAGGTCTCCTTCCTCCAACTCACATGCCTTAAACACAAAACTTTCCACTTCCCTTAAAAGAGGCAAACTATGGAGGAGCAGAAAGGCTGAGTGAGGGAAAGGGAAACACTGTACCAACCTACAATTTCCCCCCCAAAAAAGAACAAAGGTAAGTTAGCTTGTGTAGACAAATGTGTGTTTTTATGTATTAGCCTTCCTTTACCTGCACATACCAGTCCTCCTAAGCACACATCCCTTCCCTGCTCTCAAGTCTGGAGTACATTATGGGCTATGGAATATTTATATTTGTAGAACCTGATTTTATTTCCCCCCCAAGTAGAGTTATTCACCGAATTCTCTCCTCTTCCTTCAAAGGCTCTGAGATGACCCTCCTCCAGCTAGAAAGGATGGCTGCATTTGGCTTTCCACTGGATTGTGGAAATGCCACTTCAATCAGCTGGATAGAAGAGGGGTTGCTGGAGCAATGTAATGCTGCACGAACCTTCTGGTTCCAGAGAACTCAGCAGCCAGTTCTGACCCCCCCATACATGGCAAGACATTGTATTTCCACTAGAATTCTGGGCCTGATCAGAAAAATCTGATTATTAAAATTATTACTTACGAAATGCAGCCAATCCCAGCATTGGAACCAACAAAGCATAATTCCATTTGTTGCCATCACCACCATTATCCCTTGGATTAGGCTGGATATTCCAGTTTGGAGGATCATTTAAATTATTCATGGAGACACCTTTAGATTAATAGGGGAAAAAAAGTCATGTCAGTGGTACCAATGATTAGGGGAGGGCGCTGATAGCAGTAGGTAACATGGACATGTGCACCTATCAAAACCACATCTAATACTTGATTCAATATTTCTATTTTAGATTATGGATCAAACTGGAACTAAAGAGATGGATTGTTAACTGTAAGGGTAATTAACCACTGAAACAAATTACCAAGGAAGTGGTTCATTCTCTATTACTTGGAGTCTTTAAGGTATAGGCTAGTTCAACACAAGCTGTTGGACTCCGTGCATAACCACTGAGCATTCTATTACCTGTGTTATGCATACTGGTGGTCAGACTAGATATCACAATGAACTCTTCTGGTCTTAAAGTTTATTAACCTTACTCAATCTATTCTTTAATAATAAAATTACTTCCAGTCAGTAGACAAAGGGCCTAGCACCTCAGAAAGCCAATTTCACTCCTCAAGCATGGAAACAAGTACAATAACTAATCCATAAGGCCAGTATCTGTTCTTTGAGTCCCATTGCTGGTGTAACACATATAAAAACTCCAACCATTTAATGATGCGTAGGGTGTTGAGCAGGTGGTGATAACTAGCACTTTGGTAAATTTTAAAAACTTGAAAATGTCTTGTGTTGTAAGTGCTTTGGGGTAGAGAACTAATATAATGAAGCCCCAGTCCTATTGGTGATCTCTGGACACTATATTTTGCACTCTGTTCCTCAAAGCAGCACCCTGGAACCTGCATATTCACCATCATATAATTATGATATGTTTTGTACAAAGAATGCCTTGTGAGGCATCACTTTAAAAGTCTTGATCTGTTGAACATTAATATCCTGTTGGATTGTTTGTGCTATCATTGTATGTGAGGTTATGAAGTTTTGCTGTGTATGTTACTGAAATATGTTGTGAGGTTAGGAACACCCACAACCAGTCTTTCAGGTAAAGCAATGGAGTAGCCAAACATGCTGATGGCCCATTAAAGAGAATCTACGCTCCCAGTGACCATCCCAGACTTCTGAGAAAGAGCATTGTAGACAATGGAGAATGCTTGACCAATGGCGGTGGACCCCCACGTCACAAGCATAGAACTTTCCAGCAAGCTGGAAGAAACTATAAAAGAAGGGGAAGTGACATCATGACTTGGCCTCACTCCCCGCACAACTCAACTTCTGGAAACACATCTGGAGGACAAAGACTTTGAACGCAGGAGGGTGGTCCCGGGCTGGAGGAGAGTTCCAGACGGTGTATTGAAGTTCTCAGACTTTGTTTGTACCATCTCTCAGGATGAGGTACTGCTTGATTCCAACCCCGTTTACTTTATAGAACTTAGACTTGAATTTATTTTATTCCTTAGGAAACCAACTTTGATCTCTACACTTACTACTTATAATCACTTAAAATCTATCTTTCTGTAGTTAATAAATCTGTTTTATATTTTATTTAAAACAGTGTGTTTTGGTTGAAGTGCTTGGGAAATCTCAGCTCAGTTTATAATGGCTAGTGTATATCCTCTCCACATCGAAGGAGGGGTGGACTTGGTAATGAACTTACACCGGTCAGGCTTCTAACCAGGGCAAGATGGTACAGTTCTGGGGTACAAGGCTGGGAAGCTAGGGGGGAACTGGCTGGAGCCTCTCTGTTGTTGGCTCATGAGTGAGTGAGAGCATTCATGTAACTCGGTTGGTTGTGTCCGTGCCTGTGAATGTTTGTGTAAGTGCAGTGCCTGCCACAGGTTTTAGCTTGCCAACAACATCACAGTGTGAGAGGGGGCCCAGTTTGGGGGCTCAGCAGTCCCAAAGTTCAGGTTGCACCCAGGGAACCCTGTCATACTATAGTCATATAAATAAAACTAAAAGCATGAATCCAGATGCTATAAAAGTTGCCTTTAGATGGCAAACAGATTGGGTTATTGGTTAGTTTTGAGTTGCTTTCTTCTCATAAAACCAAAAGTTTCAACTATTCCCCCACCCTCCCTTCAAAAAAAAAAAAGCTGATTCTTCCTTTAAGAGTGTTGAAAGTAAGATGTGTATTGCAGGAATAATTGCTGCAAAGAAAAAAAATTGTCTATTGGTAAAATTATTTAAAACGGGGCTGCATTTGGCTCTCCATTGCAATGCCACTTTTTTAATCAGCCACACAAAAGCGGGGTTGTGGAGCAATGAGGTCCGACCTGCTGTATCTACAGTGCTTCATGAATCAGTCCAGAGAGTTTCCTGGTACAACAGGAAATACAATTTAAAGCAGAATAGTGTGGAAGGAATTGCTTATACAGCTGAAGACAGTTAATTTACTGCTTGTGAAAGATGTGGACTCAGTGGGAGTCAAATAGACAGGCACTAACCCAATCTGGCCACTGTATTGTACAGAATTATCAAGGGGAAAGAGACGGTCATCTCCATGCTATTTCAGACCTATGTATTTCTGTGGAGATTGTCAAACATGGATCACAACTATATTATTTGTATTACTATAGCATCTAGGAGCCCTAGTCCTGGACCCTACTGTATTAGGTGCTGTACAAACACAAAAAAAGATCATCCCTGTCCCAAAGCCCACACAATCTAAAATTTGTCAATATGTCCACTGAAAACTGGACTGCCAATGTCCATATCTGATAAAAGAAGCTGTGCAGTTACCCACCTCCACTGCTGCGTGTTACACAAATATGATGAGTCGTTGTCCTCTCTTGTAAAGGTGCCAAAACGAGTACTTCCACACAAAAAAAAAATCATGTTAAAAAAAGAAAATAAATCTTCAGAGTTTCAGGGGCTTTGAAATGTGTTTAAGCAGATGTTTACACCACAACTCAATTACCAAATACTGTATATATTCATATTTTTTATTACATCAGAAAGCAAATATCATTCATGTTGAAGGGTTGTTCTAAAACATTAGATTTTTTTTAAAGGGAAGTTCTATTGGTTGTAGAATATTTTTTCTGCCATTCAGGACCTCTAAAATGCCATACTTATAACACAACGATACTTAAAAAGTATTCTATATTTCCTTCTTACAATGGAAAGTGAACATGGCTAAAAGTGTTGGCACAAGCCAACTTTTAAATACCAGCAATGTTTTGTTATGTTAATTAATCGTGATGCCAAAAAATCTTTACAAGGAAGAACTTTAGCATGGTAGCATATCAAGAAAAAACTGAAAGATGCCCCAGAACTTAGAGATTTACTTACCATCAGTTTAGCAGACTTAGGTACAACTTAGCCACTTGCCTAGAAAATAGGACACTGCAGCTTCTTTATTAAAGTAATTTTAGACCTAAAAATAAAATGATTGCTTTAGTAACCAGTTAATTTGCTAGATTAGGATTTTTAAATATGAATATTTCATCTTTATTTAAAGTGATCATAGGTGAAATCAGAACTCTCTGATAAGGCAGAAGTATAGAATAGGTTTTGCTGGTGATGATGGAGATGGTACCACCTTTCTTAGAGCTTCAGACCAACAAGCCAGTCCTTCAGATATTTCAGACCTTGTCTCATGATATGGGGCAGGGTCTGATTCTAAAACAAATTCTTCTTTACAGAAATGAAAGGAGCAAAAAACCCTGCTGCAATCAACTATAATTTTGGTTTTCCAAATCAAAGTTCGTTATGGTGCAACTCATATATGCAAGACTTTAGTACAATGGAGTTCAAGGGCTCTCGCTCTAGCACTGGGCAGTGATAACAGAGTTGGGTAGAACTGATGGATTTAGGACCTCTCCTCACATTCTTCTCCCCCACCCCCCCGAGTATAAGCATTTGTTAATTGTGTTAAGATGCTTGTGCCCCATCTAGGTACTGATTTGGCCCCATCACTGCAAACCCAGACTGCCCTCGACACTGCGAGCCTACCACAGTGCTAGCCCACAGAGAGGAGTGGGATGGGAGCTCTGCCCTTGCCAGGGGTGGGCTACTTGAAGTCCAAGTGTTAGCTGGATGCATAAAAATACTTCCAAGTAGTTTTTTTAAGTGAGGTGAAAGACAAATCAGACTCCTGAAAGGGGTACAATAGCCTGGAAAGGCTGAGAGGACACTGAGTTAGAATGCTCAGCTGGGAGACGTGGGGCAGAGAAAGGGTCTGAACAGGGGTGGCCCCCTCTCAGAGTGGGGAGGGATAGCTCAGTGGTTTGAGCAGTGGCCGGCTAAACCCAGGGTTATGAGCTCAATCCTTGAGGGGGCCCTTTAGGGATCCAGGGCAAAAAAAAAAAAAAAACTGTCAGGGACAGTACTTGGTCCTGCTAGTGAAGACAGGGGATTGGACTTGATGACCTTTCAAGGGCCCTTCCAACTCTATGAGATAGGTATATCTCCATATATTATTATACTGTAACCAGGGAGCTGGGGACAGTCTGACATGGGGCTGCCCTGAGTGCCCCCAAAGGAGCTGTTCTGCGGTGAGTCCTCCTGCAGTCGGGGCTGGGGTGGTGCTGGGCAGCAGGAGCACTGGGCCCTTCTATTGGCCCGCATGCTACACTGCGCCGCCCATGTCCCTTGGTTACTCCTGGGGGAATTCTGTGCCGCTGCACATGCACAAAATTTATGTCCCCTGCAGATTTCTTTGCTTCCTCGCAGAAAAATGACTTTCTGACAGGAAAGCAAAGGGAAGCCACAAGATCAGTCACGTAGCCCTTCAAAACTGTATGTTTCGGGTGCCCAGGGCAGCCACAGAGAGGTAAATCACTGTAGGGCAGAGGGCGGGACTGGGGAAGACCTGGCTGGTGGCTCCTACCCTGCCTAGGCTCAGCCTCTACTCCAAGCTAGGCCGAGACTTCCTCTTCTCCAGCACGGCATCAGGGCTTGGTCAGACCCGCTCCCCCAGATTTCTCCCCCAGTTGCAGGAATCTCTGCAAACTCTCCCCCTCTCTCTCCCCCCACTTCCTGCGTCCATCGCTCCTCAGCTGCAGGGGGAAGGATCCCTACATAGGGAGCTTCTCCCGCATCTGCCCAACCCCTGTACATCCAGACCCCCTCATACCCAGACCCTCACCCCACCCCCATAACCTCCCAGATGAGCCCCCTCCCCCTACACCACCCCAACAAGCCACCCACACCTGGATTCCCACCCTACCAAGCCCCAACCAGTTGCATCTGGATCCCCACCCCGCATTTGGACCCCCCCACTGAGTCCTCCAAAAACCCAGACACCTCCTTTCAAGCTCTATCTCCCCCACACCCAGATCTCCCTGCTGAGCCCCCACCCCCTGGACCCCCCTGCAGAGTCCCATTACCATTGCACCCAGAACACCCTGTGCACCCAGATCCTCCATTGAGCCGCCCGCACCCAGACTGCCCCACACAGAGCTCTCTCAATCCACACCTGGATCCCACTACACTAAGCCCCTCCACACTTGGATCCTGCCTGCTCACATGGGCATGGGGGGTAGGGACCTGGGGTGATTCTGGGGCAGGGCCCGTCCTTGCGCTATGTCAGGGTTAGGTGCAGCTGAGGGGGAAAACCTGTCGGGGGGGAGGGGGAAGCAGCACCGTGAGCTCCCACCTCTGTGCAGCCAGTGAGTGGCCTGGGCTCCCCAAGGCCATGCTGGAACCGCCACATTTATTTGACAAATAAAAGTTGCAGAATTTTAAACTATTGCGTGCAGCATGTTCGGGCGCAGACCCCCCTCAGCAGCACTTGGCAGAGCCGGGTCCAGTGACGGGGCTGGACAGGCCGCGCGCTCAGAGTCTCCCCACGGCCAGACCCATCCGCGCGCGGGGTCCGACGGGCCTGAGCAGCCCCTGGCGCCCCCGCACTCACCCAGAGCCTCACGCGCTGGAGGCGCAGCCTAGAAGCTCAACAGCGCTTCCCGCGCACAGCCCGGCCGAGGAAGAGGCGACACCGCATAAACCTCCCCAGGCCCAGCTGAGCAGCCGCCGCCACATACCTCACCTGCTAGCAGGTCCAGCCCCCACCTCCCCGGACCAGCCCATTGGAACGGGAGGGGGAAAAGGGAACAACATCCGCGTGAGCCGCAGACTTTTCCCGCTCCCCGTACTGCGATGGCGCGTCACGAGACGCTCAGAGCCGGGTCACGCGTCACGCTATCCTCCCCCGGCAATTGGTCTCTCTCGGAGGCTCGCGCTAGTAGCGGCGCGGCCAGCCCCGCCTCCACGCATGCGCAGTAAGTGACTGACTCTCCGGACAGGGCGAAATGGCGGCGTCAGCTGGCGCGGCGTCGCGGGGGTTAGCGAAGCGGCTGTTCCGACCCCCGGCGGGAGCGGTGAGTGCGCCCCGCCTCGCGGGCAGCCAGCCCCCCCCCCCTGCAGAAGGGTGGGGTCTGGATTGGCGTCTCCCGGGGCGGGAGCTGGTCAGTCCGCGGGGGGGCCTCGCAGATGTGTCTAACCGGCTCGCCTAGCGCGCGCGCGCGGCGGTGGGGGGAGCCACGCGCTGCCCCGCTCCCCCTGTAGCCCCCCTCCCCTGCGGGCAAGAGGCCGCCGGCTCGGCCCCTCCTCCGTCGTGGCTGTGCTGCTGGGGCGGGGCTGCCGCGGGTGCCTCGTGCCTGAGCTAGCCTAGCCCGAAGATCAGACCTGGGATGTTAAAGCCCCTTTCCCCCTCCGGGTGCCCTTGCAGCGAGAGGGGCTGGCCCAGCACTCTCTGCTGACACTGGCATTAGCTGCCACCCATCCCGCCGCCCGCCCGCCCCCAGTCTGAATAGACACGAACAAGATGGACAAAGGGTGGGGGAGAACAGCGAGGCGCTGCGGGGTGAAGTGACGTGCCCAAGGTCATCCAGCTGGTGGGAGGCAGAGCCAGGCATAGAACCCAGCCCGCAGCGTGGTGTCCTGTCCACTGGCCTTCTGCCTCCCCAGTACCCCTTTTGTCTCTGAGCAGGTTGACAATTGACACCTCTAAGGTTCTTAATTTCAAAGGCCTGTGTGCCTGTACACTCTGTTCCTGTGGTATCTCCTTGGGATTTGACCTCAGGTACCAAGGATTCAGTGGCAGGAGTTTAGTTCTTGAGAAGCAGTGTCTTTTTTTTTTTTTAGCAGCCTTATTAAAAAAATGGGCAGAGGAATACAGCAGTCCTGATGGTGTGTTAGTAGAAAGGCTTTCAAAGAAACTCCAGTATCCTGAAGCAGACCAACATGGCCTGGCTCTTTTAAATAGCTTGGTGTTTTATTAAACAAAAAGGCAATGTGTATGAGGTTTTATTGGAGTATAGAGTATCTCATCAGTTGCTTTAAATGAATTAATAGTATTTTTCTATGAACAAATATTTGAAAGTTACATACATTTAAAGTGTTTGGAGTGGGTTTATAATAACTGGTCTATGAGCAGATAAAGCAAGGCATTATATATGAAAACAGATAATGTGCATCCCAGCTCCCCTGAAACTACACTTGATGCTTCTCGTTCCCCCCTCACTTTCTTTCCTCCACCTGCAGTGAGCTAGTTCTTGTCTTATTTTTACTCCATTGTCACACTGAAATTAACAAAGGCAGGGTAACTAGCCCTTTCATTAGTAGAAACTTCTGTGGTGAATGACCGCACTATTACTATTTATTACAGTAGTACCTAGAGGCTCTAAGTAGGATTGGGACCCCTTTATGTGCTAGGAACAGTAACTAACAACATGAGATACAGTCCCTGCCAAGACAGATTAACAATCTAAATAAACAGGGCGGTGGGGATATTGAGGCACAGAGAAAAATGACTTGTGTAAGGTCTCCTAGCTCCCAGGCCTATGCCCTGACCACAGGACCCTGCTGCGTCTCCACTAGCCAGATTGGGGGGTGGGTGGGTAGGAAAGGCTGTTGAGTGACAAATAGCTTCATCTAACTTTTCTTAAATTGTTTTCTGCTCCGAAAGTTTCTAGATACTCTGGTTAACTGAAGATGTTTCAAAACATGTCATTCTGTGGTATCATAAATAATATTTATTTCAGTGACAGTTGTGGTTCTTGGAATTTTGCATTCTGAACAAGAAGAACAAAGAAGTACAGAGATGATTTCCAAAGGGGAAAAACTGATTTAAAAAAGGCTAAAACTTATTTCTGGACTTAGGTTCTGCCACAGCCTAAATAGTGGAGCCATTTTGCATAGGGATATGTGCTTAATTACAGTTTCAGTTTTGCTTTGCAATTTTCCTATTGCAGCCAAAACTTTTATACTCACTCAAAACTAATATTGAAAAGAACTGATGGACATAAGTGAGAAATATTGAAAATGAGCCAGTGACTTGAATGCATTGATTTTTAAAGCTTTTATATGAAAGAATGAAATAAATAGGAAGGAAATATGTGTCTTAATGTAGTGGTCCATAACATTTTCCACTGAATTTTATGGAACTCCAAAATTTTGACTTTAGAGATAGAATAAAGAGAAGCAGGCTGGCCTACGAGTCACTCCCCATGCCTTTCTGCCTGGCTGCAGAGGAACGCGCGCAAAAAAAGAAAGGCAAGGGCATGTGTTAGAACAGGACATATGTTTCCTGCCTGTTGCTGGAGGATGCTTTCCTAGTTATTGCTGAGGAGTTAGGCTGGTTAAGCAGAGTCCTTTTTCTCAGCTATATGGGGGCATTCTGCCTTTCAGCTTGTCCCCTTCCTCGGCTTGACAGCATCTCAGTCCCTAGCTCAGAGTGCAAAGGACAAGCTGGGAGGAAAAAGTCTCCTGTATAGGAGCAGGGGCAGCAACTTCTACCATTGCGTGGAACAGGCAGTGAGGAAGACTGTCCTCACACCTGTTGGGAGAAGGAGGGAAAGAAGCTTGCTAGAAGAGGGGGAAAGATTGAATTGTAGTGTTTAAGCAAACAGGAATAATAAAACATTTTTGAAGCCTTGCCTACCTTTCTTTAGTTGTTGGAGCCCTGCTGTTTTGAATTTACATAATATCAAGGGAGCCAAAAATAATAAAGAATGTTAGTACAGTAAATTGGATGCTTAGAGTGTGTTGTATAATGTTCTGTTATATAAAAGGTTACTGTATGTCTTAAAATCACAATTGAGTAACTAAATGCTCTTGTTTTTACATACCTTTTCATTTGTTAAATTTATTTGGTTATAAATGAAACTTTACATAGGTTAATTTTGAAAATGGCCAAAACAAAAAATTCGTGGGACATTGAAGTATTAGGTGTGGTGAAAAATGCATATTGATAATACTTACCTACTTCAGAACTAGTATGCAAATATAACTCATAGAACTGATTATCACTTTTCCTGAGTATTCCCCAGGTATGTCTACACAGCAACTAGACACCTGCGGCTGGCATGAGCCAGTCGCAGGTTTTTCTTTGCTGTATAGTCATACCCCCCATTTCTAGTTGTATGTATGGTACACAAAGGTTTCATAATTTGTACTGTCCACTAACTCAGGGTTTGTGCAGCCAGTGAATATGAAGTGAGATATTCTGATGAGATCTTCATCCTTGTTCTGTAGGCTTCTGTGCAGCATGTTTCTGAACAAAGACCCCAGAGAATATACTGCAGAAATGTTCATACATACATTTTGCATTTTAAATAGGAGGAACACCACCGCAGCTATAATTTGTATTCAGAAATATGAGCTTCAGCAGTTCTGATGAACAGGAAAATGTTGAAAACAAACTTGCTAAACAGTTAATTTTGTTATCCCATTTCTAGAGCCTCCTAATTCAGGGAAAAATATTATGAATGTTTGCAAACTGTACAGATGGAAGGTCCCCACAGTGGTTAGGATTGTATTGACTTGCAAATAGTTTGAAAATCTACCTACTTTTGGAAATGCAAACTAAAAGTTCCAAATACTACAGTGTGAGATAATTGGCGCATAATTGACTCAAAACCTAGGCCTGGTCTACACTACAGAATTAGGTAGATGTCAAGGCAGCTTACGTCGACCTAACTATATAAGCATCTACTACACTACGCAGCTTTTAATGACACGGCTGTGCTACTACAGCCAAGCCGTGCCACTAAAAGGCGCGCACCGTAGCTGCTGTTTGTCGGCAGGAGCGCTCTCCTGCCGACAAAGCGCTGTTCACACCAGCACTTTTTGTCGGTAAAACTTTTGTTGTTCGGGGGGGGGGGGGGTGTTTTAACACCCCGAACGACAAAAGATTTGCCAACAAAGTTCCCGTGTAAACAAAGCCTAAAATTTTGATCCCACTGACATAAGTCACCTGCTACTCTGCCTTAATTCCACCTCCATGAGAGCCATAGAATCAATGTCAATGTAGTTAGGTCAACACAGTGTCAGTGTAGACCAGGGGTTGGCAACCTTTCAGAAGTGGTGTGCCGAGTCTTCATTTATTCACTTTAATTTAAGGTTTTGCGTGCCAGTAATACATTTAACGTTTTTAGAAAGTCTCTTTCTATAAGTCTATAATATATAACAAAACTATTGTATGTAAAGTAAACAAGGTTTTTAAAATGTTTAAGAAGCTTCATTTAAAATAAAATTAAAATGCAGAGCCCCTGGACAGGTGGCCAGGACCTGGGTACTGAGAGTGCCACTGAAAATCAGCTCGCGTGCTGCCTTCGGCATGCGTGCCATAGGTTGCCTACCCCTGGTGTAGACACTGGGTTACTTGCATCGACTGTTGCTGGCTTTCAGAAGCCATCTCACGATGACAGTTAATTGGTGTAAGCGCTCTTGGTGAGCATGCGCACCATTGGTATGAGCAAAGTGTAGATAAGCACAGGCAATGTAATTAGCATGATGGCTGTATGCTGACGTAAATTAGGTTGGCTTAATTTTGTACTGTAGAATGCACTTAATTACTGTGTCATGTAGCAAAGTGTTTCTGTAAAATAAGGATATTCAATGTTTCAAAACTGCACAGTATTGTGGGTTTTTCTTGAACATCAGGATTCAGACTTTCCAGCCTGCCCTAGACTTCCATGTTGGATATTATGTTGTCAACTAAGACCCTGATTCTGAGGCAGAAGCTTGTGTTGGGATGTCATGTAGTTACAGTTCATTGGTTTGGGTGTTAAAACCTATAAAAAAAGGAAAATAGGTCAGTTAACTTCCTCCTGTGTTTTAGGTGGTTAATACATTTTATAGTTGGTGGAGTCTTCAAAAATATTTGCTTGTCACCTTTAGTAAAACAAAGCAAGAAATAAACTGCTTGGAATTGCTTGTTTGCCAGTTATGAGTTTTCTTTCTGCGCAGTAAAGCAGTGCTATCAATCACTCTGAGCAATAAAAGGTAAAGTTATGTTATCTTTTATCTAAGCAAATAAAAGTACACAGTAAAATATAGTGGAATACTGCAATATAACTATATATCTGAAGCTAGGTTTTGGAGCCAAGAAAACTGCTGCTCTATGCATTTTACACAGAGAGAGAGAGAGACAGGTAAGGTAATACCTTTTATTGGACCAGCTTTGTCCTGTGACTGCAGAGGTGTTAACTGCCATTTCATTTTGAATGGTTTCTTACAACATGTGTTAACTCTTTATGCTTAACAATCCTTGCCACTTTGTATTCAGCTATGACAATCTGAATTCTGGTCTACAATACAGACCTATATCCCTATAACTATGTTGCTCAGGGGTGTGAACAATTTACACCCCTCAGCTATGTAGTATCGAGCTAACCTCTGTATAGACAGCACTACAGCGCTAGAGAGCTTCTCCCACTGACATAGCTACCACCTCTTGGCTCAGCGTAGAGCATCTTCATTAAATTGCTACAGTGGCTATGCAGCTGCACCAATGCAGCATTTTTACTGTAGACTTACCCTGAGTATCTTGCCCACGTACAGTGGCGCAACTGTGCCGTTGTAGCACTTTAGTGAAGATGCTACTGTGCCAACGTGAGAGCTTCTCTCAGTGGTGTAGTTAATCTACATCCCTGAGAGCTAGTATCTGTGTTGAGGGGAGAAGCTCTCCCACTGATGTAGTGCTGTCTACACAGGTTTTTTTTTTTTTTTTCCCACACCCCTGACCAGCGTATTTATACCAACATAGGTCTGTAGTGTAGACCTGGCCCTGAAGAAGAGCTCGGTGTAGCTCGACAGCTTCTCTCTTTCACCAACAGAAGTGGGTCCAATAAAAGATATCTTGTCACCCACCAGGTTTCTTTCCTATCCTGGGACCAACACAGCTACAACAATACTGGAAACATTTTCCACTGGGTCCTGTTTTCAGTGTATCCTAGTACATTTTGCAAATGAAATATTCCTTTGCTATTCTTTAAAAAAAAAATTAAAATCTATTCTAAAAGACAGTGATTAAGAGGATAATTGTATAGTGACTAATGGAGTAGCTCTCTTTCATCAGCGATCAGGATGCCCATTCTTCTGTAGGCTTCCAGTGGAAATGAGTTTGATCTCACTCTGTTTTGCAATGGAAACTAGTCCACATTATAAAACATCTCCATCGTTGTTACTGACTTGCTTTCACTTCTAGTTGGTTCCAGTCTTTGTTCAAGATACTAGGTATTTGTGCTATTCTTTTTCTTTGGTTTGGTAAAGCTCACTTTAGTTGCTTCACTCTTCCAAACCTAAATGACCATCTTATAGCCAAGGAATTAGAAACCTTTCATCTAGTTCATTAGCATATAGCTAGTTAATGATACTAAAAAAGTGCAGTGACTAATGGGAGAGTTCCAAAGTTCATCCCCATAAAAATCTTTTTCTGAATGCCTTTTGATGACCTTGAATCTTCTTTAAAAATATTTCTTTTACGATTCTTACCTCTGGTATCAGTATCTTACCTTTCTTGTATAGGGTGCATGTTATAGTGGCACTGGAGCACTCCTATCCTTAAGTTTGTGTCATGACATCTGTTTAAAGGTCAACCTTTAAGTCATTTAAATGATTTTACAATATCAGTCCAAATCTTTGTTGCATTGTAGTTCCTGCTACTCTAACCTCTCCAGTTCACATTGTAGATTAGTTCTGTCTTCCTTTGTGTGTGCGTCTTCTCAAGTTTGTATCATTTGCAAATTTGGGAAGTGTAGAATTTCCACCAAGGAAACACCTGACACATGTGGAGACTGTATAGGATGTAGAGGTGCTTTGGTTAATCAAAAATACTACTTCTAGAAGGTGGAAAACATAGGAATCTGAGTATCAGAGGGGTAGCCGTGTTAGTCTGAATCTGTAAAAAGCAACAGAGGGTCCTGTGGCACCTTTAAGACTAACAGAAGTATTGGGAGCATAAGCTTTCGTGGGTAAGAACCTCACTTCTTCAGATGCAAACTGAAGAAGTGAGGTTCTTACCCACGAAAGCTTATGCTCCCAATACTTCTGTTAGTCTTAAAGGTGCCACAGGACCCTCTGTTGCTTTTTATAGGAATCTGAGCAGAGCTATAGAGAGCATTACTGCTTGAAATCTGAAATGCTTCACCTTTGTAACAAAAGGAGATTTGTGATTACTGATATTGGCATGTCCTACACTTGCCGCTCCCTGCTCCTCAAGTCTTCCACTTACACCTGACCTTGGGCACCCTTTCTTGGGACAGACCTTATGTATGTTAGAATATATGCATAATACCTCAAGAGTTCAGGTTCCTCCTGTGGAAAAAAACAAAACATATTATTGAATAATTTAAAAAATAACCATCCACCCTCCCAAAGGTCTCACGCCTTGCTGTGGCCAACAAAATAAACCAATTTTGGTGACTCTAGACAAAACAGTTTGAGATGACATTACAAAATAGTCCAAACTACTTAACAAAGGTGAAATAGCTGTGATTTTTTTTTTTCATACTGTTCGGTCTCAAAAACATTCTCATATTACCCCAGGCTTAAAAACAGTTGTCTGTCAGAGTATATGCAGATTGGTCTTGTTTTAGCTGGTTAGTATGTTATGCTCATACAAAGCACACGGAATCTTTATAGAGGAAGGTAAATACACAGCATTTATTGAAAATACAACAGTTGGCATATGCTTTTTAGACACATACATACACACATAGTCCTGCAGTGATGTTTATAGTTACCAGTCCAGAGTCTGGATCAATCTAGTGGCCAGCCAGATTGGTTGCAGAGGGGAGCGGGGCTCTATCGGTCGCGATCAGATGCTCCTGGAGTGTGGCGAGACGAACCCAAAGCCCCATGGCCAAGCACCCTGTTCTTATAGGTTTTTTTCTTTGTTGAAGCCTATGGATTTTGCTGTGTCAGTTTGTGACCGGTTACTTCTTAATTGGTGTAAACATTCCAATAGCCTCTGAGAGGGTCATCCTGTCCTTTGTTCCGATTTAATCAATTGTCCTTAGGGGTGCCAGCCTTCACCTCAGGGTCATCAATCTGCCCTTCATTATGGATGTGCATTGATGATTCTTTGATGTCCTTTAAGTCTCTTCACTCCTTCTTCTTTGACTCTGGCTATAACAATGGCCTTCACGCCTTATCTTTTCCTGCTGCATACCTTCCTCATTCACACAAACAGATTGAGAATACAAACAGTAGTATTTTATATCGGGCAAAAAAGCATTGCAAATTAAACCTTGCTAAGTTTTACAATCAATAACCAAGACAATTTACATTGAGACCCAGGCCTTCAATGTTCCTCTAATCTACTTAACATAGACACAATAGAGAATCCTGTCTCTTACTTACTAAAACCTTAAAATGAAATGTATATTTAACTAGAGTGCCTAATTTGTAATACATATAGGAAACCATAGTAGACATTATAACTTCTCCTAAAACAAAAGGGTGACCGTAATCAGTCATAAGGATTGTTCTGGTCTGTCATTCCTTTCTGCTATTCAAAAAGGGTGGCTGACAGGATGAAATCAAATCATACATTAATTCTTGTAGTACATTATAAAATCCAGCTCCTACAAGTATGTGTGGTAGAGAAGTAGGGGGTCAACACAGGAATTATAATAGTGTGTGTGTTGTAGGCTGTGCTGTGCAGAGTTTACTCTATTTTTTTAAAATCTTGGGTGGATTTCGTCTCTGTCACGTCCTGTATTTAGGAATAAGCAGGACTTTTCCCCTACAAATTACCCTAAAATTATATGAATCCAATATTCTTTAGCGATATGTATAACAAATTACATTCAGAAGTAAAGCATATTTGTTTTAGACATTGTATAACTGGAAATTCTGGGGATCTGGCTCATAAAACATTTGTAAACTAGAACATTTTACATAATTTTGAACATGTTTCAACAGTGGCCAGCAGCTTGCCAGGCTCTTGCACGTAACTTTCACTTTACTGTCTATGGAAAGAAGAACGCATCTGCTAAAGTTTCTGATTCGGTAAGTTCATATTTATCTATGAGACAGTCTTCCTTCCTGGTGGTTCAGTGTATATTCTTAATGTTTCTGGAATTTGGAAGAAGAGAATAGAACTGGATTATCAGAGTTCTGGTTTCATGTATACCTTTTTTTTTTTTTTTTTTTCTTTGGTTGAAGAACATTTCAGTAGGGGCAATGAATCGTTAAAATGGATCATGCGTTGACTTTAGTAATACATACTGCATTGACTAGAACCTACTTAAATGATTCATTTACACTATGCTAAGCTTGTGATGCAGGTAAAATCAGTGATAATGCACAGTTTGAGAAACTTGCTATATATCCTCCAGTATACATTAAAAAAAATGCATAAAGTAGTTAAACTGACACTGCTTGAGCTATAATCATTTGACTTATGATCTTAATTCAGTAATCTTTCTCCTCAGATTTCTACACAATATCCAGTAGTGGACCATGAATTTGATGCTGTCGTTGTGGGTGCTGGTGGGGCAGGTTTGCGGGCTGCATTTGGTTTGTCGGAGGCTGGATTTAATACAGCATGTGTTACAAAGCTGTTCCCTACCAGATCCCATACTGTTGCTGCACAGGTAAGAATTTAAATATAATTATTTTGATATTAAAAATACTGATATTTTCGTAACACAAATTTTATGTATAGAGTATTATGATTCATAAGTTGACTGAATTTCAGTCCCACGTTATGATTAGTAAAAATGGACGTTAGGATCTAAGTAAAACAGTTTAGGAAAATTGTATATGTTTGACTTTTATTCTATGGCTTTATTATTTTTTGTTGTATTAACATGCCACTCCATTTTATGATTTCAGTTGTTGTTTAAGTGTGTACAATGTTGTAATTTATTCTGCTGTACAAAATGTTTTACCCTAAAAGGAATGAGATGTTAACCATTGCGAAGTTGATAAAGACTCATAATTTCTACTGTATAAATGAGAGACAAGGTGGGTTAAGGAATAGCTCTTATTAAACTAACTTCTTTTGGTGAAAGAGATATGTGTTTGAGGTTACACCGTTTCTTCATGTTTGTATGCTGTATAAATGGCACAGTACATAAATTTGATTTTAAAGTAATTTATCAGTTGTCTTACATATTATTTAATATTGTGTGTTTTAATAGGATTGAGAAATGAACTGGCTTTTGAAATTATGCATTTCAAATGTCACTTTGGGGAAATCTATTTTTCATTTTCAGGGAGGGATCAATGCTGCTTTGGGAAACATGGAGGAAGATAACTGGAGATGGCACTTTTATGACACCGTGAAAGGATCTGATTGGCTGGGAGACCAGGATGCCATTCATTACATGACTGAGGAGGCACCTGCTGCAGTTGTAGAGGTGAAATTATTCATATTGAAGTTTATTTGAATTATAATTATCTGCAACACAAATCAGTATCCATAGTGACATTTTAATGATACAGATATTAGACTGGAATAGTAAACTTTGTATAAAGAGAAACTCCTTTCTTTGTTGCCTTCTTGAGGGTGGGTGATAGGTTTATTAGTGTTACAAAGCAACCATAACAGTAACTAGAGATGTAAATATTGTTTAAAAAGTTAACCGTTTAAAGTATTAAAAAATATTAATAAAACAGTTAACTGATTAAAGGGCTGGTGTGGCTAGGCCAGCTGGCTGGCCCACAGGTTAACAGTTAAGGCAGGTTAACTGGTAAGACTAATGCTTATCAATTAACTGGTTAACATTTTACATCCCTAACAGTAACTTGCCTGTTGTTGAAGTCCACAGCTATATCTCTAATACTTTGTTTGGGCTCAACAGCTGGAAAATTATGGAATGCCATTTAGCAGAACAGAAGAAGGGAAGATCTATCAGCGTGCCTTTGGTGGACAGAGCCTTCAGTTTGGGAAAGGGGGACAGGCTCATCGATGCTGTTGTGTCGCGGACAGGACAGGACACTCACTGTTGCATACCCTGTATGGCAGGGTAAGAAACTGTGAAATGGGAAACAGAGCTTGACTTTTGTTTTTAAATAATGGCTACTGTAGGCATTTAAAAAACTTGTTAAAATTAATAGTGCTGTTAACATGTGGGCTCTGCTATATGAGAGTTTAGAGTCAGCAAGGAATCCAGGAGAATTCCTAATCTTGATCCCAGACCTCCTTTTTTCCCATGGCATGCTTCTGCTTGATATCAGCGTGACAGAAACAGAAGAAGGCTGAAAAAAGAATCTGCTTTTCCTGCACTTCTTCCTGGAGAGAATGCATAGATAGTAAGCTCTGCAAATTTTGTGGCCAGAGGAAGCACTCTCTTCCTTTTGCTGCTGTGCCATGACGCACTGACTTATTGCCCCTCCCGCCACAACCACTCACCCACCCCTTGGCCAGTCCCAGGAAGAGTTCCATCTAGACCTTCTCATGGGCCAAGAAAAAACTGGGCCAGAGTGACAGAGCACCCCAACAGGGAGGTAGCAAGTAAGATCAGCCTCCATCCACCCTCACAGCAAGTATGGGAAACTTGGAGGGTAGGTGTGGTTCTGGCAATGCAAAAATGCGACCACCAAGCTGCCTGAGCTTGTCTCATCAGCCTCTACTGGTGACCACAGCTCTAGTTAATAGGTCCTGTCCATCTCCTAGTGCAAGGCCATAAAAGATGAACAAATATCCAGAGTATTAAGAACTAGTAAGTGGCCCTTAGACCTAATTTCAGTAAGGACTTAACAACCAATGTACTTTATGCACTCTTTACAGAGGCTTAGCTAATTGTTCCTCTCTATCCTGAATGAAGCCTGTATGTGGAACCATAATATAGATAAATGTATGGGGGCTGAAGAGAGATAGGGCACTTGCTTTTAGGTGCTATCTGCTTCTTCCAAGATGAAGGAAATGCCCATAGTCCACTTGCCCAGCTGCAGGTACTCTTTGGTCTTGTTAACACCCTATTATAGTGCTTGAAGAAGTGTGAAGTGAGCTTTCCCCGGGGTAATTTGAGGGGTAATAGGCTAGTGCATGGGACAGGAACTGAAAGAGATCAGGAAGTGAGACTCGCCATGTACCAAGTGTTGTCAACCACACAGAGTAAACTGAAACATGGAATTTTTCTCATCTACCTTCGTTGTTACTTATACCAATGATAAGTACAACATTTTCAGACAAATTTGATGAGGGACTATTCCTTTAAATGGTTTGGTAATGAAACATGGCCTGTCCAATCTAAACATTCTGTATTTTCTAGAACACTATTATCCTAAAAGAGCCGCAGACTTTTTGCATACAGGCTTATCTGGATAATAGTTTCCATGAGAACTGAGTCTGATTTTATTCTTATGTAACTAAGCACTTTTTAACGAGGCTGTGGGGAAAAAAATTGTTTAGCTTTTGCATGTACCTTAACTAAAATGTTTTCTTTTCTAGTCCCTAAGATATGATACCAGCTATTTTGTTGAGTATTTTGCCTTGGACCTCCTGATGGAAAATGGAGAATGTCGTGGAGTTATTGCACTTTGCATAGAAGATGGCTCAATACATCGTTTAAGAGCAAAGAACACTGTTATTGCCACTGGGTAATGTGCTATAAAATTATGCTGAAGTTTAAAAAAAAACAAAAACCTAAAGTGTAGCTGCTCCCGGTGTGTAAAAATATATTCAGAAAATACAAACAGAAACCTCGTGGATCACTAAAAGACGAATTGTGGTGAACCATGTAATTTTGGTGCAAAAATGATGTGATCCTAATTTTGAGTAAACTGATCCTCTCTGTTCTTTTGTCGGTCCTGCCCTCTTCTGCTTCTGTGTTAGTCTTTTATCTGCTTGTTAGGTTTAGATCAGCAACTCTAGAATAAATGGAATAATACTGAGTTTGTGCAGAGAAGCACACTTCGTGTTTGGTGGTTGCATAATGTGGGTGCCTTAAATTAGGTCCCTAAATAAGTGAATTGATTTTTTTCAGAGATATTGAGCAATTCCAATCCTGTTAAAGTCAATAGGAGCTTCATATGCTCAGAACCTCTGCAAAATCAAGACACTTTTTTACCTTGGGTGGGATGAATTTAGTTGCCAGAATTTACGCAATCGAGTTTGGAAATTTTGTCTAAACTTTATTTCAAGCTGTGGAAATTGCACCTTTATATGTACAATCCTGGTTTTACATTATTTTTATCTCCCTTGGGCATTGTAGTATGCTGTTCCTGCCAGAAGTTGCTAACAGCACTAGTCTCATTAAATTTGTGTACTTGAGGTAGTGTCATGGAAATAAGAAACAGAGGAGAAAGAACTTATCTTCCTGAAAGAACTCTGCATGAAGAAAGGCACCGTTTTCAGAAAAAAAACCACAGTTCTGGTATTTAATTGAGGAGAGCCAAATCACTGGCCCAAAGTAAAACAATGTGTGTATGAGGGGAAAATGCCACATGATTCCTCTCTCAAAAAATTGACCCCATTAGTGGGACATAATTCCACTGACAACTTTTGAAAGGAACCCTGGTTAGCAATTCTAGAGGAAGTGTGGTGCTATTCCTCTTTCACCTACTAGCCTCAAGTTATTTTTCAGATATTAGTTGAGCTAGATGATCCTCCACTTGGTCAAGTTGCACAGCAGACAGCCTATCAATTTTGTTCACATTAGGTTAAATTTAAATTAGCGAGAAGCTTAATATGTGTGATAAATGAGTACAGTGGCTGACTGAATGCTATGCAGAAAGTCCTCTGCTTTAGTTGAATTGTAAATCTGCTGTTGCACAAAGCGCAGAAAATAAGCTAAACATCCTAATGAAATCTTACTGATTCTCTACTGATTTCTTAAGGAAAATATTGCAGACAAATTTTAATTTTTGAAATGTTTTCTCTAGTGGGTATGGCCGCACCTTCTTCAGTTGCACATCTGCTCATACCAGCACAGGTGATGGCACAGCTATGGTCACACGAGCTGGCCTTCCTTGCCAGGACTTAGAGTTTGTACAGTTCCACCCTACAGGTACAGTATAAGACTAGAAAGGCACTCTTTGTTTTCTAGGAATTTGAAGTATTCAAAAAATAACATCTCTGAAATATTAAGCCTCACAGTTTTATAGTATTTAAGAGGTGTAGCGTCTTAAGCATGTTAAAAGCTTTTCAGCTCACCCTTAACATCCGGTTTCAAGTTGCAGGTTCCCCTGCAACATTTAATATTGCAAGCAACTAAATGGAGCAAGGAATTGACATTCATTAAACTTATTTAGATGTTTTTGATGTCTGCAACTATTGTAGGGAAAAATACAGAATCCTGAATTCAGGAGTCTTATGAAGTAAAAAGCAACAGAGGGTCCTGTGGCACCTTTAAGACTAACAGAAGTATTGGGAGCATAAGCTTTCGTGGGTAAGAACCAGTGGGAGATACGTCAACTGTTGTATAAAAAGTACTTAAGTTGTACATTTTGGTATAAACTTACGTGCAATTAATTTTGGGTTTTAAACACTGTACCAAATATAGTTACTTCATTAAAATTTAGGTTCATGTTTCAAAATTGTAATCTAGTGCCTCCACTTCTCTAGCTTTAAAATAACAACAATGAATTATTCCTTTAATTTTTTAAATCTTAGGTTGTACACTGCATTTGTTTCTTAATCTTGGAAAGCATTAGCGTCAAGAAATCAGTTGATAATTCCTAAAGAAATGAGATTAAATTTCAAAAATACAGTATTGATTAAAGACATTCTAATAACTGAAGTCAAGATCTTCATAGTTAAGGATCTGCACATAAGTTTGCCTTTGATGTAGTGTCCATGCTCCTCATGATGCTTGACCAGTGAACTGAATGTATATAAGCAGACTTGGCAGAATTTGATTTTTATTGTTTTGAAGTTTTGACTATTAATATCAATTTTTATTAAACAATTTTCATTTGTCCCAGTTGTGGGAAATTAAGGGGAGCCTTAGGGTTAGGGCTAGAGCAGGGCTGCAGGGGGCTCCTTATGTGGCTGAGGGGTCGGAGAGACCCAGGTAGAAGGTGTAGGGGGGTCCGCGGTCTTGGCCCAGGGAGCAGAGATCCCTGTCCAGGGATGTAAGGAGGAGGATGAGCCCCCTGCTGTAGAGAAGGCCACACCGCTGCTGAAGAGCTCTTGCTGGGGAGAGCCCTGCTGCCTGCCAGTGAGTGAGAGAGCAGGGCTATGACAACAGAGCTGCAGAGGGCTCCCCGTGGAGCCAGTGACACTGGATCCCTGCAGGCGAATGGTGCAGAGAAAGCTATGATCCCGGTAGGGAGAGCAGAGGTTGCTGGCTAGAGCCATGACGACTAGCCCCCAGCTGCAGGAGAGGCCAACCCAGCTGCTGAGCGGTTCCTGCCTGGGAACAGCTTCTATACCCCTAGGGGTGGGGCCATAACAGCAGGACTGTAGAAAGCTGCCTGCATGATTGCAGGGCCCATGACATGAATCCTTGTAGGTCCTAGGTGAGGGAGAGGCTGTGTTTGCCAACTGTTACCTATGGATATATTTTTCATTGATTTCTGTGTGTCAGGTGAAATAAACGTTTACTGACAACTAACAATTTATATTGAATCCTGCCAAGCTTGTTATAAGTATATTGTAGTGCCATTTTTGTGATTTCAGAAGGTGCAGAGACATACCTACTGTGTAAATTGGCTATATATATGAATTGCAGTGTGAGTGGGAAGGGGAAGGTATATTGAAATATTGTGGAGTTTTCTAGCAACTGCATTTTTGGGGTAGATGGAAATCTATTGGGCTGCCTTTTATACTGGAATTGTAGAAAATGTTTATGGAAGGTAAGAAACTAGCTGTTGGTGTTGAAGTGAGGGACAGTGCGTCTTTGGGACTATTGGTTATATGTAGTCATGGACCTGAACTTAATGTATGGGTAATGAAGGTTTATGGTCCATATTGGAAAGGTGGATGAGGTATGGTTACTTGGTGATAGCTAAGTAAAATGGTCATTCTTGGATATCTGGAGAGTGGATGTTAAGTTTTTCTGGATCTTAGGAAATTCAAACTTTAAAAGGCGTTATAACTATAATGTTATAACAAGATTTCATTGTGTATACATATATTATATTTACCATCATTTATCACTTTAAGGCTTTTTTTGGTCAAAGAATCTTCATAGTTTATTTAAGTTATTGAATTATCAATGTCAGTATTCCTTAAATTTGTTAATCAGCCAACACTTTCACTTCCCAGGATCACCCAGAGGAGTGAAGATGATCAAGTGGGTCTTGCTAAGTTTGGGGGAAGAGAAGACAAGACGAGACTCACTAAGCTAATCTTCACTCCCCAGGTGACCCAGGGAGCCATAGAAGCATACCTGTTGCACTCCTCCTCCTTCCTTACAGCTGTAGTAGTGGAGCTGCAAAGATGTGGAACTGCAGACAGTCATAAAATCCTTGATCGTATCCAGTCTGGTTTCTGAGTTAAGTCCTCAGGCAACAGGGTGTTCATAAACATTGAGACCGTGCAGAGTTTACAAGCTCCACTGAGAGACTATTTCACATGATCATAGTGAGCAAGTCCCAAAGTAACTCACCACCCTTCCGGGAAAAATGTTCAAAGTACTAATTGCCTTTTGGGACAGATAAATAAAACAGTTGATTTTAGACAGTTTGAGGGATGATGTTCACAAAGGTCAACTTTAACAATTGAAAAGTCTGTGTTGTAACTGTCCAAATCGTGGCTTTTTTTTTAAACCTCGCATTTGGTACAAAAATCCATCTTTGGCAGGAGATCACAAATGTAAATTTTAGACAGTCTTTTTGAGGACGAGGATTGAGGCCCAATGTGGAATATAATAGGAAGCAATTTAAAACATTAACTTTGGAGTATTCAATGGTGTGACTATTCTCATGATAGCCAGGACTGTGGGTCACCTTGTTACTCCCTGCCTCCAGGGAGTGGGAATCTTTCTTGTTTTGCTGGGTGTCAGCTCCCTGACACCTCCAGACTTTCAACAACTCAAGCACTCTTCTCTGGGCTGTGCCAGCCCTGTCTTCTCCTTGCAGGTTAATAATAGGTGCACTCAAATCCCCAAGGCCCTTTGCATTTTTCTCCTGTGATATCCAGCTCCTGACACTGGTTACTCTCAGAAATTCTAGATTGTCTGCACCCAAAGGTGCAATATACCCCAATTTACCAGTTTTACCTTAAACCACTGCTTCCTGTAAACCAGTGCTTCTCAAAGCCGGTCCGCCGCTTGTTCAGGGAAAGCCCCTGGTGGTCCGGGCCGGTTTGTTTACCTGAC
>NW_020664534.1:4630310-4670165 GCF_002925995.2 Terrapene triunguis | reverse complement strand
TTTTAAATACAGGAATCTCATGATTATGGTAGGAAAGACAGTGGCGTGAAGGGGAAATTTAAAATGGACACAAGTTGAGGAAGGATGTCAGTTATTTTTTTCTCTTCTGTGCTTCCAGATGCATTAGTTTTTCTAAATAGGATGCATAAATAGTTGCACAAATTTGGTCATGAATCAAATCTAAGTTTTGAACTCCCAAATGATTACTCGAAACAGAGTAGAAATAAAGTGACTTAAATTCTGATTTTTTTTTCCTGGTGTTAGTGCTTCACATCACCATGCAGATGACTCATTAAGATCAAAGTCTTGCTAGATAGTTTTTAGATAATATGGTCGGGGTGCTTTAGAAATGGGTGCTTTTATATAGAGGGAATTCTGCAGAGACCAGTATTCCAACCTGCAACTCATGTTTCCTTTTACATTAGGGGTTGTGGCCCTGAAAAAGACCACGTATATTTGCAGTTGCACCATTTACCACCACAGCAGCTAGCAATGCGCCTCCCTGGAATTTCAGAAACAGCTATGATATTTGCTGGTGTGGATGTCACAAAAGAGCCTATTCCTGTTCTTCCTACTGTGCATTACAATATGGGAGGTATTCCTACTAACTACAAAGGGCAGGTAATGACCATAGATCAGTATTGTGAAACCATTTTTCTCTAGTAGAAAGGAAATGTTTGGTTCCTTGTAAAATTAGTGTGAACTGAGCATGCTATTAGATTTTTACATACAAGTATGTTAAATTACATAACCTTAAGAGTAATAATGTTAAAGGAAAATTTGCAAAATGTCATAATTTGGTTTGTCCTGTAAACAAGTTGTCAGAGTTCTCAGGTTGTTTGGGTGGAGCTGGAACTCGAGACAATATGCAAAATATGAAATATATTTTTTCAATATGCATGAAATCTACAGAATTCTTTATATTAGCCATATGAAAGCTTATCCAGATGAGAGTAGTACTGTATAGTTAAAAATGGATTATAGCTGGGCCTGAACTACAAATCATTAAGGGCTTAGGTTATGTGGATTATCTGTGCCACTGCTGCAATCCCTGCGCTAAAATTGGTTACTTCAGTTTGCCATTAAAATTGGCATTTAAACAGCAGCAACCAGTCCAAGCATCAGCCAGAGTGAATCTGTGAATGGACCAGTCTGATTGCTTGGACTAGTTCCTTTTGATCAGTTTTTAAAATAGCTATAAAATTCTGCCTTGTGAATGTGGCCTGGCATTATAAAAGATCCAGTGTTCTTCCCACTGTACTCAGAATTTTACTACAAAAATATTTTGGTGAATTGTAGTACTTTGTGTCTGAGATGGTGGCAAAACATAATTAAACTGTTAATACCACATTCCTATAGAGCACTTTTTTCAATTAATAAATTATTCTCATGGAGTCTCTTCTCCCCCCCCGCCTTAAATATATCACTTACTATTTAGATTTCTTTGACTTCATGCTTTCAAGACAAATAAGTGACATTCAAATACATTCAAATGAAATGTTGACACTGTACTACAAGTGATCTTTATTTTACAAATGAATTTGCAAACATGTTGAGTGAATTCCTTCTGAAATTACAGGTAATTACACATGTGAATGGCAAAGATCAAGTAGTACCTGGCTTGTATGCTTGTGGTGAAGCAGCCTCTGCATCCGTTCATGGTGCTAATAGACTTGGAGCAAACTCTCTTTTGGACTTGGTGGTCTTTGGTCGTGCTTGTGCCCTTAGTATTGCAGAATCGTGCAAGCCTGGTAAGATTCTACAAGTTTAACTTGTATCAAGATGAATTGTTATAAATTCCTATCCTTAAAGCACTCTCATATCTTTAAATCTTAGCAAGTAATTATAGGGCTATTAGCTAGACTATTAGAAAATTGCAGTAGCTTTTTTTTATTACTGTTCTACATAACATGCAGTGTTACTGACTGTTCAAGAACTCGCCATACTACATCTAATTGCAGGAAAATATAATTCTGCCAAAGCAACTGGAAAATATGATTGAGAAGCTTTTCTCCCAAACCAGAAAAATTTAGCATTACTAATGTTATCACAAGTTTTAAGAAACAAGGCCTTGCAACATACTACATTTTGAGGTGGATGATACAGTGCAGACTCATCTTATACTGTTTATTCTTATATTAAACTAGTCTGAGATTATGGCATTTGCTGTGGCCTTGCACATACAACATGTTAAATGTTAAACTCTAAACATAATATCCGTTCCTTCGGGTGCATGTCAGTTTGCAACATAACTGAGAATTTGGAAGGCAATTTACAGTTTGACTTAATACCTAGATCTTTCCATTGTAACTTCTATGATTCTATAGTTTGATCCTAAAGCAAATAATACATTCTAAAACTAGTACTGAAGGTTTTGATTTTAATAATTTCTGATTTTGTGGATCAGAAGAACACTTTCATCTAGTTTCTTTAAAAGGATTAGCACAGTGCCCTTTTATTTCTGGTTAGTTTACATGTGTAAATATATCAAATCCTGTAAATAAAATCACATCTACTGAAATAGCGGGCTGGGGCTGAAGAGGGGTACCTAGGCCAAGCTACAGAAAGAATGTACACTCGAACTAGGAATCTGATTTGGATTAGCTCTTATTAAAGAGTCTTAATTAATCTTTTCCCTGGATAGTAAATGGGATTTAAACATGGTTGTATGGCAGGCTCATTTCCTATGCTTCCCTGAAGTCTAGGACATTATGTAAATCCCAGCCATAAAACTCTGAGCATTAAGGTTGAGATTAAGTTAAATGCTAATAGAACACTTCAGATTTAAAACCCAAAACATATATAATTAAATATATCTAAATTAAGTCAAGAAATTCCTGTTAGTTCACAGGACCAACACTGATCTTAATTCTTGTCACTCACCCTCCCCATCGATAACTCTCCAGTACAAGCTGTAGCTATTTAGAACTGTACCTGTTTCTCAGAATTGTGACTCCACCTACCATCTATAGGCTGGAGATCTGACTTTTCCCCACATTTCTTGTCAGCAATGATAACCATTGCATCTTCTCTATGTATGGAGTAGAGATGACACACTATCCTTATCTACCACTTCAGTTTGGGCTATACATCTCTTGCTCCCTCAGTATGAGGTTGAGATTTCACCCATCTGTTATGTGCTAGAGATCAGTTTGTGCCCTAATGTGCTTACATGTGGGTCCTGGAGCTCACAATAATTTATAAACCCTGGGAATATGGACCTTAGATCCGCCCTGGGACGCAATAGAGACTGTGAGTGGATGGATGGCATATTTCTGTAACACTGAGAAAACTTGGTTTCCTCTTTGTGACTATTGGTGAGGTGTTCTCTGACAATATGTGAAGTGTTATGAAGGATGATGTGGCAGTAAAGGCTGGAATTTTTACTGTTGTATTTCTTTTGAGCTTAATTAACATTCTGTTTACACTTTTATTTAAGTTAAATATATTTTCAAACTTACTGTAAAATTGGCACTAATATTTAAACCATTTTCAAGCTGTAAAACACTGCATACTAAGTGGTAATATGGAAAGCCTGTTTTGAAATGTTTTAGTTAATCTACGCATCCCAGTTTATCTCCTGCCAAAACTTAAAAATGCTAAGTTTAATACGTTGCAGTCTTAATGATTCCTTTGTATCTCAAAGTGCTCTTCGCCATCTCCATGAGGCAAGTGAGTAGTAGCTGCAATTTACAGATGAGGAAACTGAAGCATAATACTGACAGGCTGTAACTTGACTGAGGTCACACATGAATTTAGTGGCAGACACATCAAGAAACAATGACAGGCTCTTATTTTGAGATAAATATAAAGTAAAATAAAAGAAGCAACTAAAAATAGTTATTGCTGTGTAAAATTGCCACAGGCTGAGGATCATTAAATCTTGATTTTATTGAAATAATTGCATAAGAAAACTGAAGATGTTTACCCTTAATAGGAGAACCAGTTCCCTCAATTAAACCAAATGCCGGAGAAGAATCTGTTGCAAATCTTGACAAACTACGATTTGCCAATGGAAACATTAGAACATCAGAACTGAGGCTTAATATGCAAAAGGTAAGGATCTCAGTACCAATGATTGTAGCACAGTATCTTGAGATGAGGTTGATTATTAAAATATACTGTAGGTGTTTATGAAAACTGAGTTGCTATTTAGTAGAGCTGAAGCTCAAACTTTGGAAAACTTTTTGAATTTATCAAAATCAACCTTTTTTCCATACAAAGATCCTTCTGCTCCAATCAGCTGCCCAAAATATCATCTTTTTTTCCTTAAATTAGGAATAAGAAATGCCACCTCTCTCTATTTGAAACAGTCACTCCTCTTCTGACCTACTTTTTGTCTGTGATCTGATAGGAGAGACCTCTTTCCAAATGAAATATTTTATGTTTACCAAGGAGAATGCCTGTTCTACTCTTTGGCCCATGCTTCAAGCTCAGCACCTGATGGCAAATCCTAGTGCTCGGAAGTTCTGAGTTGTGTTGTCCATAAGGGGTTTTCTTGTGTGCTCATCACTTAGTTTGGGCACCCAGAACCTAAATTCTTGTCTCCAGAAGCCAAATCTATAACCATGTTTGTAAGTATGTTCAGACAAGACTTGTGACTGCTTTGCAAATTGTCATACACAGATCTGACTGGTAACCAAGATTACTTCCTGTAGGAAACGCCCGACTAAAAGTGAAATGTAGACAAGGTGGGCGAGGGAATATCTTTTATTGGACCAACAAAGATATTACCTCACCAAGTTTGTCTCTTTAGTATCCTGGGACTGACACGGCTACAACACCACTGCATACGTAACGTGAAATGTAGTAAGACAGCCACTTCAACAGTGTTGGGAACATAGGAACTGCCATACTGGATGTGACCTGAGGTCCATTTAGGCCCATATTCTGTCTCTGACTGCATTATATGATTCAGAGGAAGGTATAAGAACCCTGCAGTAAACACGTGTGGTATAATTTTCCCCACCACATTAGGTCTCATCTTGATCTCTACTAGAGATTAGCATAAGACCTAAAGCATGAGATTTAATATCCCTTCCAAACTTTTTTCTATGAGTGGATGTTCTTGTTATCCATACATATATCCTATCCCATTTGTAATCTTGCTGAGTTTTTGGCCGCAACAATGTCCTGTAGCAGTGAGTTCCACAGTCTAATTATATGTTGTAAAAAAAAGTATTTCTCTCTTATCTGTGTTGAGTACCACCTTTTAATTTCGTTGAATGCCTTCATTGAATGTTCTTCTTAGTTGTAACAGAACCTAGTGAGGTGATGCTGAATGAAACATGGGGCTATGTGTACTTTCAAGAACTTTAATCCACCCTAGGTAAAAGCCTATGGAGCATTTCATGTCGAACTGGAATTGCACATTCAAGTGTAAGCAAAAATGTTGGCAAGGTGATTGGAAGCCCTTCTGGAATTAATTTAGGATGCAGTCATAACATTAACTTGTGGCATTTTAAAGTGCACCTGAACCTCACTCAGAACAGAATGGACTTCCACCAGAAATATGACTTTTCTTTTTGTAAGAAAGTTGAGCTCACAGTGATTCAAAAGCTTTCATTGATTTAGTCGGACCACTTTAAAATTCTGTATATCACAAAATAATAATTGGAGATTCCAAATGTATCAAGCCTTGCGTGAACCCAGTGAGAGTCGGTAGCAAAACTGGTGACCTTTGAACCTAGTATCAGTATGCTGTTCAGGGATCCAGTTCGGTGAATAAAAAGGTGGTACTGTTCCCAATCCCCACCCACAATCCCAGAATAACTGGATTTTTCTGTCACTCTGTCCTGCCCTTCCTGTTGCGACCCCTTTATAGTCTGCCCCACTGTATTGTAGAATCCTGGTAGCTTTCCCAGATTTTAGGGCAGTGGTCCCAAAACTTTTCAGGGTTATGCCCTCCTCCTCCCCGTGCTGGGAGCAGAGGCATGGCTCCCAGGAGGTGGGTGTGTGTGTGTGTGTGTGTGTGTGTGTGTGTGAGAGAGAGAGATGCGGACAAGGTAAGGGGGCTGAGGTGGGGGGCGGGGGCAGGGCCAGGGGTGGAGCTGGAGCTGCTGCTGGGACAGGGCCGGAGCAGAGCTCGGAGTGGAGCAGGGCTTGGTGGCACTCCCTCCCTGCCCCCTCTGGGGGCTGGCCCAGGCCCTGCCGTGCCCCCCTCAAACATTCCTCTGTGCCCGCCTAAGGGGACCTCTGCTTTAGGGCCTGTTGTGCCTGCAGAAGTGTATGAGGAGTGGGGATATTTGGCCCTTAGAAGTATTTCAGACTTCCTGTTCAGGATGGCAGCATGGCATTACTTCACATACAGAATATGTTTGCAACCATAATAACTAGAAATGTTAAAAGAAAGCTTAAAATTCTGCAGAAACTAGTGAGGTTACAAGAGAAATTCTAATGCCTTTCTTGAAACTTCTTGCAGTTTTTGGAAGTATACTATTTCTTTATTTTGATGTGTTTCAGACAATGCAAAGTCATGCCGCAGTGTTCCGAACAGGCTCAGTACTACAGGAAGGCTGTGAGAAACTCAGCCACATTTATCGTGATTTGGATGACCTGAAGACATTTGATAGAGGTAATGAGATATCGTTAGAAAATACTTCTACAATGGTTTGTGTATTTGAGTATTTTCATTTTGTTACCTGTGGGTGTACTTATTTTCCAAGTGTTGAGAGAGTGTGTGTGTGTGTGTGTGTATGTTCTACATTGAAAGGTATTTTCAGCTACAAAGAGGAGCTAGGTATAGCACCATTTGGTTGTCTTGACTATTGTGAATTCACATGGAAACATTTTAAAGAGATTTTGTTTAAATGTTTTAAAGAATGTGTGTAGATTAGAAAAAGTCAGGCGTTCATGAATGTGAGTTTTTTGTTTTCTATTTTGTGTAGGCTAGCTAACACTTTTCAAATTTGACTATAGAACATATTATTACCTTCCAGGGAACTTGTGTACCATTTTTCACCTCAAATACACAGAGGGCTATTGGAGTCTTCTCAGTTTATTATAAATAAATTGTGAAAACAGGTTTTTTTCGTGCAAGTGTAATATCAACCTGTTCTTATCAATAACAATGTTCAGGTATATATTTATTTGAAAAACAGACATTGCACACGCAAATCCAGTTTTGCTGAACTCTCTAAGGAGGATTTAAACCTTTTTTTTTTTTAAGAAAAAAAGTAGGATAAGAGTTTATTAAACAAGATGACACAACTTAATCATTTGTAAATTCTTTTTTTCCCTTTCTGCAATCTGTCTCTTTCTGTAGCTGCTTTTAGAGATGTGCCTTAAACTGAACATTTTGAAGTGACCCTCTTACAGGCTGTAGTGCTTGCCAAACACCAAGAGGAAAAGCCTGATGTAGAACTTAGAGCCTAGGGATGAGTGGCATGATGCCAGTACACCTGTGATCCCGGCAATTGGATTGTACAGTGTCCTAAAGAGGTAGACTGTATCTATCCTGTATGGATAGAGGATACCAATAAAATTCTGCTGGAAAAGCTCTTTTGCCCAGCTACCCCCAAGATTTTTTTAAAAAGTGACCTTAATTAAATTTTGCAGCCAAATCTTGTGATCTGAAACAAACTGCTTGAGTGTGAGGACAGAATTGTGTTTTGACATATAGCATGCAAGATTCCACCTTGGTTTTGGCACACTCAATCTTGAATAATATGTCTTTTTGACTGAGAGGGGTAATTGAGATTGGTCTCACAATTGTCTCTAGTAATCACAGGCACATATCTCAAAACAACTATATACTTTTGCACAGTTATGCAGGATTGTCAGCTTATGAAAGATGCAATACTGGAAGAGAGCTTTGCAGGCTATGACTGAGATGCATTGATAATTTCATAGGGAAGCTTGCACTGTGACTACAGTGGTCTGTTGCCTAAGTACCAACAAAAAGAGAGAAAAATTGAGCTGAAGTTCTTACCATTGGTGCTGGAATATTTTTCAAAGTAGTGTAATATCTTGTTAGGTATTGTGTGGAATACTGACTTAGTGGAGACCTTGGAACTGCAAAATTTGATGCTGTGTGCTATGCAAACTATTTATGGTGCTGAGGCTCGGAAAGAATCTCGTGGTGCTCATGCCAGAGAAGACTACAAGGTGCTTATGTACTTTATAACATTTAGCTTCATAAATATGTTTTTCATACATGAGACCAACTTTTGTCAACAAACATATCTCTTGGTCTTAATCAATTGTACTTGAGTTTGGGGGGTGACTTTTTTTCCCCCAGTCTGCATTGTTTATTCCTAAAACTCACATAAATTAGATTCTTATTTAAGATATTTTTTTTTAAGTGTTCCTAATGTTGGCTTAAAGCTTGTGAAATTGATTTGTGGTCTGAATTGTGAGTAAATCCAAATGACTTTCACACCCCTTGATCAGTACCTCAGTAACCAGAATCAGCTGGGTATTGATGTGATGAAAGCACAGCTCCTAGTCAGGCCTATTGAATCTTACTGTTTGAAATACTGATAAAGAAGATAGGAACAGGAATGATATGGCCACTGGATACATAAAAAGAATTGAAAAGAGTTAAGCATTATATGCAGACATCACGCTCTAGAACAGGGGTAGGCAACCTATGGCACGCGTGCCGAAGGCGGCACATGAGCTGATTTTCAGTGGCAGTCACACTGCCTGGGTCCTGGCCACCGGTCTGGGGGGCTCTGCATTTTAATTTAATTTTAAATAAAGCTTCTTAAACATTTTAAAAACCTTATTTACTGTATATACAACAATAGTGTAGTTATATATTATAGACTTATAGAAAGAGACCTTCTGCAAACATTAAAATGTATTACTGGCACTCGAAACCTTAAATTAGAGTGAATAAATGAAGACTCGGCACACCACTTCTGAAAGGTTGCCGACCCCTGCTCTAGAATTTCCACAAACTCAGTTACAATCCTACTTAACTTGCTGAAGCTCTGCAATGATTTTTAAATAAAAGCAGGAATTGACATAAAATTCAGTAAAACAGCTTAATATTAGCCTACATTTGGTATAATGGCATTATAATCAGAAGAGACCTAATCTTGAAGGACGTTATTAAATGCATTTGCAAAATGCAATTCCTGGTCTACAGCATAATACTTTCTTTTTACTGCTTAGGTAAGAGTAGATGAATATGATTTTTCCAAGCCAATCCAAGGGCAACAGAAAAGACCATTTGAAGAGCATTGGAGAAAACACACCCTTTCTTTTGTGGATGTCAAGACTGGGAAGGTATGTTGGCTCTGGGCTTGGAGGTTTCATTCTGTCGCTGTCAGTGGGGTGGAAATTGCATGATTGCAGTGGAAATGAGTTGAAGTTTCTTCATAAAGTCCACATTCAGTTTTTCTAAATTACAACACTACTTCTTGAGTATATGACGAACTAAATGTATGAGATGATACAAGAGCCATTCCTGGGGACTATCACTGAATTGCTGTTTAGCAATTGACTTTACACTTGGAGTAGGAATTGGAATAGTTTTTCAGCTTAGAACAGGCTAGTTCAAAGTTCTTACCATTACGCACAGATAATGCATGTTTTGATGCTTAGCATAAATCATTTATGGATTCAAAAAGAAATGTATTAAAAATCTGTGGTCTTACAAACTCCCTCCTGAGATGATCTACAGTATCCCTCCAATGTGAAGTACTGAGGATCACCTCCACCTCCAAGTGATTAACCTCCTTAGTTGGCCAGATGGGTTATTGTTGAGCGGCATGCGGCACTCTTAGAATCATAGAATATCAAGGTTGGAAGGGACCTCAGGAGGTCATCTAGTCCAACCCCCTGCTCAAAGCAGGACCAATCCCCAACTAAATTATCCCAACCAGGGCTTTGTCAAGCCTGACCTTAAAAACCTCTAAGGAAGGAGATTCCACCACCTCCCTAGGAAACCCATTCCAGTGCTTCACCACCCTCCTAGTGAAAACGTTTTTCCTAAAATCCAACCTAAACCTCCCCCACTGCAACTTGAGACCATTACTCCTTGTTCTGTCATCTGGTACCACTGAGAACAGTCTAGATCCATCCTCTTTGGAACCCCCTTTCAGGTAGTTGAAAACAGCTATCAAATCCCCCCTCATTCTTCTCTTCTTCAGACTAAATAATCCCAGTTCCCTCAGCCTCTCCTCATAAGTCATGTGCTCCAGCCCCCTAATCATTTTTGTTGCCCTCCGCTGGACTCTTTCCAATTCTTCCACATACTCCTCGTAATGTGGGGCCCAAAACTGAACACAGTACTCCAGATGAGGCCTCACCAATGCCAAATAGAGGGTAATGATCACATCCCTCGATCTGCTGGCAATGCTCCTACTTATACAGCCCAAAATGCTGTTAGCCTTCTTGGCAACAAGGGCACACTGTTGACTCTCATCAAGCTTCTCGTCCACTGTAACCCCTAGATCCTTTTCTGCAGAACTGCTGCCTAGCCACTAGGTCCCTAGTCTGTAGCAGTGCATGGGATTCTTCGGTCCTAAGTGCAGGACTCTGCACTTGTCCTTGTTGAACCTCATCAGATTTCTTTTGGCCCAATCCTCCAATTTGTCTTGGTCCCTCTGTATCCCATCCCTTCCCTCCAGCGTATCTACCGCTCCTCTTCCCTCAGACAGACTGTGCCTCCAAATGCTCCAAGACCCTGCTGGCTCAAGAGGCAAGAAAGGAACTAGAACTAAATCTTGCTTATTAAAGCTGGTCAGAGTTTTATTTTTTATTTTATTTGAAACACTTTTGATTTTAAAAAATTGCTTTTTCACTAAACTTTTTTTGCGAGTTTTTTTTCTCCTTTTTAGTCAATTTTCTAGTTTTGATGCAGTACAAGAAATGGAAAAACTAAAGTTTTTTGTTTGTCAAAGTTTTTTGAGGAACTGTATAAATTTGATTTCTAAATTTTCCACAATACTGGCAATTTTTGACCAATTCTATTTTTTTAATGATATTAGAGCAGTTCCGATTATTTTTCATTATTGGGATTTAGCAGGAATTGTGAATATTTTTCATGCTATCTTCTGGGTTTGATGCAGTGGTTTGCTTTGCCTTAATTAAGACACTGTTTTATATTTTTAGGTTACTTTGAGATACAGACCTGTAATTGACAAAACTTTAAATGAAGAAGACTGTGCAACAGTTCCACCTGCTATTCGTTCCTACTAATGATGGTTAGCTATGTAAATCAGCTTATGTAATTATGTATATGTCTGCCATAGCTTGCTGGTATACATGAACATATTAAGTATTCTCTTATTCAGAAAGCTACTGTTATGTTAATGATGGTTGAAGAATGCTGTTCTCACTGATGCTCTGTTCGGTGGCTAGCATATCACCATTAAACCAATGTGCACAAAGCCGTACACTGATTCTCTTTCATCCCTTTGTCAAAACATTTGAAGTGAACATACAGAACTAATGCCAAAATAAAATAATCTAAAACAGCCCTGCCTACTTGTTACAGCTTTTCTTTTTACCTTTTTTTTTTTTTTTAAACCTCTGGAGCTCTGCACATTGAAATAAACTTAATGCATTTATTTTGAATAAGGGGCTACTGTAATGTGCTGCTTGAGACATGCATTTCATGATTAGGGGTGCAATTTAAAGTTAAGCTTCGAGGACAATAACTTTGCCCTGTTGCACATTACCTATTTATGTTAGTTGCTGTGGGAACTGTAACTTTGAATTTCTAAACCTAAGATTTAAAGCATCTGTTATGTTTCATTAGTGCACAGTAGGGCTTTTTTTAATTTATTTGAAGAAACCTAATTATTTTACTACAAGGCAAATTGTTTCCTTTGAGCAAATATCCTCCACTCAAAGGTAGACTGAATAAACTGAACATATTCTTAGTCAAGTCAAAACCACTGAAAAAATTAAAGATTTACAGAATATTCCTATGAGGATGGATAAATTAGAGTGAATTCATTAGAAAAGGACTTTTTTCTTCCTCCCTACCAGGAAATAAACAAAGGATCAGATTTATAGAACAGGGTTCTTTATAGCTTAACATTGTTACAAAACATATACCATGCTTAGTGTTAACAATATAAAATGAAAAGCATACACTACAGAATTTCCTTAGCACACAAATACATCTTGTCTGCTAATCTGGGTGGGGACAACAAATATGAATATTGTAATTAAATACTGTTATGTATTGTGTATTTGCATAAAGAATCCCTTTTCTGTTAACTGACAAAAGGACTGCAGCACAGTATATGTAATCCTCTAAAATTGAGTTATGAAACGCTCATTTACTCTTGATCAGCAGTTCTCAAAACTATGGGGTGGGCCTCTCCAGGGAGGGGTGAACTGAGTGCTTTTTGTAAAAGCTCTGGCTGTCAGCCTCCGGTGGCTGGGGCTCATGCAGGACTGTGCACACCTGGGAGGTGGAGATAAAGGGGCCAGTTGGATCCCCACCCTCTGGACTCAGATTCTCCGTTCCCAACCCCCTCCCCTACAGATAAGTGATATGAAATGGATTACTATCAGGAATACTAGCAAATTTTTTGCTAGAACTGAGAACTTGCTAAACCCTTATGTGACTACTGACTCTTAATTTATATTCAGCCATCTCTCTTCATCAGTACATATGAGATTATTCTAGTGTCATGGGTTACAGGCACTTCACCATTTTTTAGAAATTTATTTTTACTATGATCAACCTGGAAATATGTTGCTTGAAAGAAGGGATGATTCATCACAGCTTAAAAACTTTTAAGTAAAAGGAAGGACCAAAGCCTTCTTTCACATGCGGAGGTTAACTCCTTTACTCAAAGTCCAATCTTAAATATGAGACAGCTGGTTTTTCTTTTCTACTTAAAATAGTTGTGCCAGTTGTCTAGCCCTCACTGGTTCCCTTACAGAGTCTGACATGGTGCCTATTTAAGCGTGCTTCACTTCTCATGGAAGCTCATGAAATGAACTATCTTGGGTTACTGGGTTATATGCATTTGAAGAAGTGAGGTTTTTACCCACAAAAGCTTATGCCCAAATAAATGTTAGTCTTTAAGGTGCCACCAGACTCCTTGTTGTTTTTGGGTTATATGTGCACATGATGAACAAATATTTCTGGTACACGGGCAACATTCTGTCACCAGGTCTGTGTACTGACAGGATCAAGATTTAATGAGTGGTCATGAAATTTAGTTAATGTTTAAAGGAAGGGGCAAGTACAGGCTGGGTAAAAACAAATGCCAATAACACAAGGCCATAGATATTGCCAGTAGTACAGGGCAATGTATAAGACAAGGCACGCCTGAAAAGAAAGGTAGCTTCTTCCAAGCGCTGCCCAGGTGCGTAACCTAGGTGAGGCAGGAGATGGTGGAGGTGTTCAAAGGAGCAAGAAGGGATTTATCATTTATTCTCTAAGCACCTTAAAATTAATCGTCAGTGGCGCTTGTCGGCCGTGGGGCTCGGCGTCTCGACTGGAGAGAAAGCGGGACGTTGCGACCTAGCCGCGCCGGTGCCGGCCCCAACACAAGGGTGTCCGGTAGCGCCAGGCGGTGGGGCCCGGATCTCAGATCCCGGTGCAGCGGTTCGCTCCGTGCTGACATTCACACCAGTCGGGCCGAGCAGCTCCTACCTGCCGCCCGCTCAGAGCAACTCTCCCGGGCGGGGGCTCCCAAGGCAAAGGCTGTTTTCCGGCACCAGCGGCCCCAGGCTGCCCCTTCTCCCGCTCGCTCGAGGAACGGAGGCGGCGGCGGCCGCAGCTACGACCGGCCCGAGGCCCCAAGCGGAGCCCGCCTCATGCTGAGGCCTGGAGACCGATGTAAGAGCCGCGGGCGTCACCTCACCGCGACCCGCCTCAGCAGGCCCCGGCCCCCGGCGCTGCTCAGGGGCGGCCTGCGCCGAGGCGCTGTTCCCCTGGGCCTTGTCACCCAGGGGTATCGCCGCCCGCTCGGCCCCTGACCCCCTGCCCGCTCCGCTCCCGCGCGCTCTTCACTTGCGCCGTCGCTATTTCCCCGCGCAGTGCGCGCCCCTTGCCCCAGGAAAGGCAGCAGCTGAGTTGCTAATGCGCATGCTCAGCTTCCTTCAGCCATGCGTAGTAGCCTCCAGGAGCTGCCGCGGAGAGAGGGGAGGGGGATAGGAACCGGCCCCACCCCTTGCTGCGCTTCTCGCAGCTTGGCAATTGGCCTCCGCGTGGTTGAGCCCGCCTCCTAGTGCCCGCTCCCGGCTGTTGATTGGTCTGCCTAGAGGCGGGCCTTCCTTTCCCCATGGCACTTGCTGTCAGAAAGTAGCTGTGCCCCGCCCCCTTCCCGGCCCCTGTGTCGCGGCTTCCGTGCTCCCGCTCACCATGTCCTGCTCACTCCGGCCCCTGCAGCGCCTGGGCAGCACGCGGGGGCTCCTCGCGCTCCAGCCGCCGCCGCGCGCCGCTCTCCTGTGCCAGCCTCAGCGGCGGACGCTGCCGCCGCGCGCCGCCGGGATGGTGAGGACGTGTCCGGGTCTCGCGTCGGGCACAGGGGGGAGGGGCGGTGACCTCTAATTGCTACCGCCAGCCGCCCCTCCCCCCGGGGCTGTGCGGGGGTCGAGATGAGGGGACACGCTGCGGCCTGGCGAGCGGGGGCCCCGGGGCAGTGGGGCCGCGGTCGTGCAGCCTCCCCCCACTCAGCCTCGGGCTACCGCGCGGGGCGGGTCTGTGGGACCCGAATTTGATCCTGGGCCTGTTAACCCCCCACCGAGCTCGGGTCCCGCCGGGTCCGACACACCTGGCTTGGGAGAGCTCGGCTGCAGCTGGCGGAGCCTCGCCCTCAAGCGCCTGGACCCCGCGGTGATGGGCGGCCGAACCTCTCCCGCGTCCAGTCACCGCCGAGCAGGACGCGGGACCCGAAATGGCTTGGCTGGGTGGGCTGGTGCGCGCCTGGGTCTTGCACCGCTGTCGCTATCTCCGGCCCTTTCATCCTTCCCCGGGACATCGCTAGGAGAGGCTCGTAGCTGTGAAGATAGGCCTGGATGGAAAATGGGCTAACGTGTTTAATGGCTCTTCCTGGGGATGGGGCACCCTCCGCCACTGAAAACCCTTTGAACTGCACAGCAGTGCTCACCCCAGGCTGACGGTCTATAGTCAGTTGCAGTAAATGAGGGTCATGTTGCAGTCTAAAAACACACAAGCTGTGCAAATACGAGATTGTAAATTTTACAATTAAAATTCCCTCCCTTTCAGATAGGGAGAGGAAAACTGCACCTCAGGTTTCAGTCTCCTGTAACGTCACTTTCCAGATCTTCATCAAATTGTCAAAAGCTTCCAGGAAAAAGTGGGGAGTTAGGATAGGACATTGTTCCTAAAACAGGCTTTTTAAAATGTTGATTCTGTATTTTTACAGTTTAATGGAGTACAAAGGGACAAACTTCCAAATTAATGAACAAACCAAATTACACTATTTTGAAATGTGGGGGAATTGGAATTCAATATTTAACTTAAAACAAACAGACATGTAACTTATAAACCACTGGCCTATCATCACTCTGATAATTTTGTTTGTGTATCCCTCCATATTTTCCTAGCACATTTTTTGCGTAACTAAGATCTAATAAGCAACATGCATTCTCTGAGCTGTGCCAGACAAACACAGGACTTGTGCTGTAAAACAAGCTTGTACTGTCATTCATGATATAGTTGACTGATAGTATTTAAACTCTTATTAAAAAATTAGTGGGAGACACCAGTTGTCCAAAGTTGCATTCTGAGTGGACCTTTCTGTTGTCACATTTGTGCTCCAGCTCACAACTGGGTACGCCTGGGACCTCATCCCTCACATTAAAACTTAAGTTTATCCCTATTCCTGTGTTGTTTCTTGGGTGAGGGCAAAAAAAAAACCAATGTAGTTAAAATAAACTGTTTGTCATAACCTCTGGTTTGAAGTAACTAAAAAAAAAAAAAAATGCATACAGGTTTGAGTTGCAAAACCAGTTAATTCTGTAATCAATATTAACTTCTGCCTTTCCCAACGCTACTTTTTCTCGTTTTTTGCTGCCTAGCTGCCTGAGGAATGGAAGTACCGTGAAAACCCACGAAAGCTTATGCTCAAATAAATTTGTTAGTCTCTAAGGTGCCACAAGTACTCCTGTTCTTTTTGCGGATACAAACTAACACGGCTGCTACTCTGAAACCTGTCCTTTTTTGGTAGAGGGTGAAACTATGTTAATGAGAATACAGTAAAATCTAATGGTTTGGATGTCATTTAATTTTCTGATAACTAATCAGGAAGTGTTCCTCAAAAAGTAAAAGTGGAGGATGAGCTCAAACAGCCTTTTGAGTTTGAATGGAAAGCTTTATGTTTTGGTTTGTTTTTTACCCAAACATTTCTTGTAGTAAAGGTGTTCTGAAAGAACACACTTTTTCAATCATAACTGAAGGGTTTTCACAAGGAGCACTTTGTTTAGTCACCTGAAGGTAGTAATCATCATCCAGTTCTTGATTGCTTGCTTACACTGCAAAATCATAAAGATGTGAAGTAAAACTGAAGGAGCAGAAAATTCCCTTAAGCTTTCAAACAAATTGTATCCAAAGATGGATAACTTCTCACAAATCACCTTTGCTAACTTCATTGACAAAAGAGAGTATGGAAAAGGCTTCAGGGGCATGAATGGAAGTAATGAAATTTAAATATTCTTAATTCTCCAAAATGTCACCTGTAATTTAGGACAGTAGAGAAAAGGTGTATATAACGGTTCCCTATTTTTTCATTATGGGGAGCTACTTCTTACAGTGGAAGGATACATTGCAAACAAACTGCATTTTGTAAAGTGTGTTTTTGGGTGCGGGGAGGGGTTAAAATCAATGAGCAGATACAAGCCACTTCAAGATGTGCACTTTTCCTAGTGTCTGGAGACATGTAGCCAAATACACCAATGTACATAGACCCTGCCATGACTTTCTGCTGTTTTGCTACCATAGAGCTAAACTGCACATCATTTAAAGTGATATACTTTAAACTGAGGCTGGAAAGGCAGCATTCCTTCTCTCCTCAGTTGAGTGCTACAGAATATACATTTCTGTTTTCCAGACTTTTGAAAGTTAAGACGTGATAGTTATAATGTAAGCAACAAATAAAACTAAAACTTTGAAACATTGTCTGTGTCAGAAGAGCAGTTGAAGAGTACAAATAGTTGTTGTCTTTTTATTGTGCTTTGCTGCACAAATGCAGCATAAATTAAATGAGGTGAAAGAAATCTTTCTAAAAACTGCTGCTTGTTGAAACTAGAATAGAATTTTTCATCGTGGGCATTATTGCGATTGTCCTGCCCTTTTGAGTTCTCCATTGCATTATGGTGCAGTGAGTTTTAACATCAAAACCGTTAGTCACTAGCTAAGAGGTAAAAGTACAGTTATGTTTGCTTAGATTACTTAAGCTCTGAACTGTGTTTTTGGCCAGAGGACACATGAGTAGGACTTTTGACAAGCTGGGCTTTATTTTATAGGGTAGAGCATGTCAATTCTGAGCTGTGCCTTGCAGGAGGCATAACACAGCAGATTTAAACCAGAAACTAGCAGACTTGCATAGCCACCTTGGCTTCTCCTTGACATAGAAAAGCTGGAGTAGGACTGATTTTAATCATGATCAAGGCTTGGTCTACACTACAGAGTTACGTACAAGCAGTTTACGTCGATCTAACTCTAAGGGCTTGTTTACACTGGCAAGTTTTGTTGCCAAAAACTGCATTTTGGCGACAAAACAACGATAGCGTACACACTAAGAGGTCCCTTTTTTCGGGGAGGGGGGGGAACCACCTAGATTTGGCAACAAAAAACTTCCACCCCTGCGAGAGACCTTTTCTTTCCCCTCCCTTTGTTGTCGACAAACAGCCAGTGTAGACACCACAGGTTGGTTTTTTTTTTTTCTTCAATTTTATTGGCCTTCAGAAAGTATCCCACAATTCCCATGCTGCCGCTCTGGTCAGCGGTTTGAACTCTGCTGCCCTGCAGCCAATTTGCCCCTCCCCCTTGCAAGCCCTGGGATTTTTAAATCTCATTTCTTGTTTGCTGGCTTCTCAGAGGAGTTTCCCAGGTGAGCATGGCTGGCTATTGCATCAAACGCGCTGCTGCTTGGACCTCCGCTGAGTTGTTGGATCTGATCAGTATATGGGGAAAGGAGTCTGTTCAGTCGCAGCTGTGAGTGACCCGTAGGAATCAGGACACATATGGGCAAATTTCTCGGGGCTCGTGCAAAAAGGGCTATGATCGGGACATGCATCAGTGTAGAGCGAAGATAAAGGAGCTGAGACAGGCGTACCATAAGGCGTGGGAGGCAAACCATCGCTCCGGTGGTGCACCTAAGACTTGCCGCTTCTATAAGGAGCTGAACGATATCCTTGGTAGTGACCCCACCTCCATCGCCGATTGCCCCGTGGATACTTCGCATGCAGCTGAAAGGGGGGGTAACCTGGAGGCTGAAATTGTGAATGAAGAAGTTGAGCTAGAAGAGGATGTGGTGCTCCCAGCAGGGTCACCCAGTGGGGCAGGAAGCCAGGAACTTTTCTCCACTCCAGAAGTGCTCAACGGGGAGCAGGAAGCAGATGAGACGCCGGGTAAGTTGCTGTGGCTTGTGTAGGGAATCGAAAAGTGGGAGGCAGGTAGTGTTTTCTGTGGGCTTAACATTTCCCTGTGTAGCTAATCTGCATGGCCAAGCAGGGTATTGATGGACATGGAGACCTTCAGGGAATCCTCCAGAGAGAGGCTCTGGAAAGTTTCCAAGAGGTACTTGTTAATCCTCTGCCGCAGATTCCAAGGGATTGCAGCCTCGTTGGTTCCCCCATTGTAGGAAACTGTACCATGCCATTTAGCAATCACTGGAGCTGGGACCAAAGCGGCACATAGCTGAGCTGCATATAGACCGGGGTGAAAGCCGCAAGCATTCAGCAGCTGAGCCCTGGTTTCCCTGGTCACCCTCAACAGAGAGATGTCAGCCAGCAGGTTGGCCGCCTGTGAAAAATTGTGGGATAATTTTAGAATGAGTCCCCTGCAAAGGTGCCCTGAAAGCCGTGATCTTTTTGTCCGTATGCACAACCGCCTTCCCCCCCCACCCAAAACTCACCATGATTGGGGTGCTCGCAGAGCTATGTGCCTGCCTAGAGTCTCATCAGAGAGAAAGTGATTTCTATTAGGAAAATACCCTTTCAATTGTTTGCTGGAATGTAACAATCCCTCTTCTGTTCAGCACAGACCTTGAAGAACATACCACGCACCCCTGCGGATGGGCTGCGGCAGATAAGAAAAAACCCTAGGCGCAGCAAAGACATGTTCCGCAAGGTTATACAGCGCGATGAGAGACAGACCAGGGAACGAAAAGATTTCTGGGAAGCCAAAAGGCACGGCAGAAAAGAGAGTGCCGCTTTTGCTAGGCAAGCGACAGAGGATGATAAAAGTTATGGAAGATCAGACAGAGATGAACTCGGATCTGCTCAGTCTGCAGAGACTTGAGCAAGTGCTACTGCAGCAGATGCACTGTTCTTTGCCAACCCCACCCCCCTCTATGCCCACACATTCCTTTTCACTTCACAGCACTCCTGAATTTCCCCATCACTCCACCCCCTCTCACAGCTTGCACAATGATAGCTGGAGCTACACACAGTTGTGACGTTTTATCCTTTTTAACAATAAATGAAGGCTAAGGTATTTGATGGTACAGCATTTTTATTCTGTGTTCTACAAAAGCGTATAGCAATCAATTCACTCTCGGGAACAGGTTCCTAAAGCATTGTGTTGCACGTATCTTGAGCCCCAAAATTGTACATGGATGCAACAGGGAAATAACTCCAAAGCAGACATGTGTTACTGCCCCTCATTGTCAAAGTGGTTCCTCAAAGCCGCTCTGATGTTAATAGCAGCCCTCTGGGCTCCTCTGACAGCCCTAGCATTTGGCTGTTCAAACTGTGCAGCCAAGCGCTCTGCCTCAGTGCTCCACACCCGAGCAAACATTTCACCCTTAGATTCACACAGATTATGCAAAGTGCAGCACGCGGCTATGACCATGGGAATATTATCCTCGGTAAGGTCTAGCCTGCCATTTAAACACCTCCAGCAAGCTTTCAAATGGCCAAAGGCACATTCGACTACCATGTGGCACCTGCTCAGCCTGTTGTTAAAACGCTCCTTGCTGTTGTCCAGGTGCCCTATGTAAGGTGTCATGAGCCAGGGCTGTAAGGGGTAAAATGGGTCTCCCAGGATTACTATGGGCATTTCCACATCCCCCACTGTGATCTTGTGATCTGGAAACAAAGTCCCCGCCTGCAGCTTTCTGTACAGGCGACTGTCCTGAAGATGCGTGTTTCATGCACCTTTCCAGACCAGCCTGCATTGATGTCCATGAAACGCCCCCAGTGATCCACAAGCGCCTGCAACACCATGGAGAAGTATCCCTTCCTATTGACATATTCAGAGGCAAGGTGGTCTGACGCTAAAATTGGAATGTGTGTGCCATCAATCGCCCCGCCACAGTTAGGGAAACCTACCTCTGCAAAGCCATTCACTATTTCATGCACATTTCCCAGAGTCACAGTCCTCCGCAGCAGGATGCGATTTATTGCCCTGCACACTTGGAGTAATGCAGCCCCAACAGTGGACTTTCCTACTCCAAATTGATTTGTGACTGACCGGTAACAGTCTGAATTCGCCAGCTTCCACACAGCGATTGCAACACACTTCTCTGCCAGAAGGGCAGCTCTCAATCTGGTGTCCTTGCGCCACAGGTCGGGGGCCAGATCAGCACATAGCTCCATGAAGGTTGCTTTACGCATCCTGAAGTTCTGTACCCGCTGGTCGTCATCCCACACCTGCATGACAATGCGATCCCACCAATCAGTGTTTGTTCCCCTAGTCCAAAAGCGACGGTCCAACGTATGCAGCTGCTCTGTGAAAGCACAAAGCACTGATAAGTTGCTGCTGTCCATATCACACTCGGGTGCCTGTGATTCATCCTCTGCTAACTTTGTGAGTAACTCTGAGAGTAACTGTGCTGCCATGCACGATGTCCTCATGACAGCTAACAGCGCATAAGAGAAAAATGCGGGATCCATTCTCTCTCACTGCAGATGTTGGCACGCACTACAAAAGAATGACAGTTGGAAAAATGGCACGAAAGGAAGCCAGAGACCTTTGGAGGGGTGGGACACAAAGCGGTGCATGACGGTACATTTTGCACATCCCAGTATGCGCCGTGCTCCGTTTCCACGTTCCCACAACACCTAGCGATGGATGTTGTCGCCAGGCACTGTGGGATACATACCCATAGTCCATTGCACTCACTGTTGACAAAGGTGCCCCAAATGTGGACATGATCTGTCGATCGAGGGAGCAAATGTAGACACGCTTTGGCAACTGTTTTTGTCGATGTTTTTTCCTTGGCGACATTAGTTGGATCGAAAAAACTTGTCAGTGTAGACAAGCCCTAAGTGTCTACACTCAACATTGCTCCCACTGATGTAAGTCACCTCCTACACCGACCTAATAACTCCATCTCCGTGAGAGGTGTTGCACTTAGATCGATGTAGTTAGGGCGATGCAGTGTCTGTGTAGACATTGTGTTTCTTACCACCTATTGGCTGTGAGCCCTGCATGGGGTGGGGAAGTGCTCCAGGTGTCAGTGCCTCACAATGCCCCACACAGTTAAGTCGGCGTAATGTGGACATGAACCACTGCAGTAATTACTGTGGTGCCTGTACAGTGACCTAACTTAAGTTGACTTAATTTTGTAGATCAGACAAGGCTTAAATCAGCAAGCAGAAAATCTTGATTTAAATAATGGATGTTAATCTTGTTTTATGTTTGCACTTTTTAGTTATTTCTATTAAAGGAATTAGACACTTTCAGATAAGCAATTATATAGCTTCATACGTGTATCCAGATTCTTCATTTTTATAATTGTATTATCTTAAAAAATGCTGAATATTCATTTCTTATTTACTAGATTATTTTTCTTGTGATTTGTGTAAAGCTGCATTTGGATGGAAATTGGAAATCAAGAATACACAAACAGTATTCAAAAATGTTTTGGTAGTTAACTAAAACTATCTTAAATGTGCTGCATATTTAAACACTTTTTCTTATCAAAACATGTCTTACATTTAAAATTAACTGATTTATTAAACATAGGAAATATTAACTGTAGTCAATTGATTTTTTTTTTTTTTTTTTGTTCATCGTGTCCTTCAGGACCCTTTCACATCTCATTTTTATTCATAGATTAGAAGAGGAAAGCAGCTTTTGTGCTTTTTCAACTCCCCATCAGTTTCTCAATTTTGAGTGAACTAGTAATTGAACTAAACTAGCTGAATAAACTGAAATGAAGAAAGTATTCTGTCTTTACCTGCAGAGGAGGCTATTTGCTGTCAAAAGCTGGTTTAGCATTTCAGGAAACTCTGGTTTGACATGCTTAGCCAGTGACTTCCACCAGTTTGTTGGTTTGATTTTTCTTTAATATGTCACAGCAAATGTACTGCTTGAGTATTGTTATTTAATTTAAATGATTTTAATATAGTAAGTTTAAACCTTAATATATGTTAGTCATAATTTCAAATTTAGTTTCAAATAGGTTTATTTTTAATAATGTATTTAATTTATTTAAATAAATAGCATTTCTGTTTTTGTTTTTAATTTAATTTATTTTTATTCATCCTGATACAAATCACCCCAGACATGATTTATCATATCCTTAGAAAGAAGGCTGTTTGGCTCCATTATGCCACAGGAGAACTGTAGGAAGAGCTATAGTGGGGAGTGGGATCAGGACCTTCAGTTCTAAGGGTACGTCTACACTTACCTCCGGGTCCGACGGCAGGCAATCGGTGTTCTGGGATCGATTTATCGCGTCTTGTCTAGACGCGATAAATCGATCCCGGAAGTGCTCGCCGTCGACGCCGGTACTCCAGCTCAGCGAGAGGAGTATGCGGCATCGACGGGGGAGCCTGCCTGCAGCGTCTGGACCCGCGGTAAGTTCGGACTAAGGTACTTCGAATTCAGCTACGTTATTAACGTAGTAGCCAGGCCTAAGTAGTAGCATGCAGAAGGATAAACTGAATATATGTGTGTGTGTGTGTGTGTGTGTGTGTGTCTGTATATATGTTGTATACCCAATGTGTATGTAGCCTGTGAAATTCACTGTGACAAGATGCAGTCACATAGTGGACTTCTTAAAAACATTTGCATTGCTTTAGGTGATACCATTTGTAGTTATACAAAAATTAGGTTAATCCAGATTAACTCAGGAAGAAATTCTTTACCCCACCTCTTACAGATTTGCATAATTGAGTGTGCAAAATGGGGCTTTTTGCCTGTCTGAAGCATCTGCTGGATAAAGAGTACTGATTTGATGGACCACTAGTCTGATTGGTTATGGTGATACTTATATGTTGGAACACAGGAAAAAATTAGTCTTTGAATTGTTGAAGTCTGTCTGTCAGAAATGATAGAGTTAAACACTGGATCACCCTTAAATCAAAGAAATTGATCCTTCAGTTATGATTTCATAAAAACATATTTTTATTTGTGAAACATGCATTCTGATATTAGTGATGGTTCATAGGTAGTGGCCTGTTGGCTGTGGTCAGTCCTAGCTGTTAATTATTTTAATTTTCCCCATTGTTGACACTGGAACTTTGCAAGTTTTGAGAAATAGGTTCTGCCTCAGTGGAACTTAGTTTTTTTTAATTTATCTAAAAGGTCATTTAGTTAAAATTAATTTACATCTTTGAGTATATCTTTCTGGTGACTAGCTGTTGGTATAGTGGTGATTTCAGTATTAGATCTATATTCATTTCCATCAAGTTTCAAATTTGGCTGCTTCAATTAGGTGCCCAAATAGCACACCTGGGTATTTATGGAACCAAATACCAGTTACAGATACTTCAGAGCTGATTTGAATATCAGTGCCTGGCATGTGTATTAATACAAAGGGTAAGTTTAGTCACTGTCCAAGTGAAGCGTTGGCTGTAGTAAGACTAAATATAGAAAATGTTCAGCAGATGATAGATCGAGTGTACGTGAATGATCTAGGCAACTAGAGTAAGATAAAGAAAACTATGAGGAACTAGATTATAGTTAGAGTAAGAAGCATGAGTCTTCTTTTACATTGTCCTCAATAAAGGATTCCTTTTTCTCCCCTACGGCCAAATAAGAAGGCAAGCATTATTGATTGAAGAGGATGGATGGTGCTTCCTTCAGAGAAAATTCCTGCTGTTCCTAGCTGAGAGAAAGGAGGGCCAATTGTGCCCTGCTTTACCTGGTGGAATCCCATATGGTTTTGGTCATCTCACCAAAATTGAACGTTTAAAAAACAACAACAAAAAAGCTTTAACTCTTCAATATACAAATAGGTCAACTAAAATGTATTTGCTCCTGGCTATATAAAATATTGTAACAGGAGTATATAATATGCGTTGAATGTTGTATGAAAACTTTATTATGGACATTTTCCTCTTACTGTACGACTACTATTGTTAACAATAATAACATGCCTGGTATCCTAGGGCTTCAATAAAAATGGACCCTCTTGTCTCAGAGCAATGTTAATTTTTAGACTGAGTTTTCTCTAAACACGTCACATACACAGAGATCTGAATTTTGTACTTTCAGCTTTTTAAATTGAAGCCAGCAGGATAGGTGATTATGCTTTAAGTGAATTGGTAATTTGTTGACTAGAAGCAGATGTGTTCTTGGCTCAAAGAAACTGAATGCTTCATAAGGATGAATTATTCCATACAACAGGCAGGAGAAGACTTGTCTCTCTCAAACCACTTACTACTGGCTGACCATGATCCAGTACTGAATTATGTATTAACCATATTAACACTTGTGACTCTTCTCTAGTGCAGTAAAGAGTGCTTCAAAACAAGAAAAATGTTAAAACATGGAAAACCCTGGGATGCAATGTTAAAATTTATTTCATGGCCAGCTGTGTGTGTCTGTAGCATTCTCCCCCTCCCGCCCCCCCCACCATTTGTGGGCTTATCTTGTTTCATTTTACTGGGTATGAGGTATTTATTTTCTTTCTAAAGAAATTTGCTTACCTGTATTTTTTTTTTTTCCCCTCCTCAGGCCAGTCAAGACTCTTTTAGAATAGAATATGATACCTTTGGTGAACTAAAGGTCCCAAATGACAAGTATTACGGTGCCCAGACTGTGAGATCTACAATGAACTTTAAGATAGGTGGTGTTAGCGAGAGGATGCCAGTAAGTAACTTGAATCTATGTTGATTTTTATTTTTTACAGTATAAACTCATTTAAACATAAGAATAAGTCTGTTTTCCTTATAGTCTTGCTAGGAACTAGTTAGGAATACAAGATTAACAGTACCTTTCAATTATGATTGGAAGGCTCAATCCTTATGTCAAGGTCTTGTTCGTGTTTGAGTGATTGCACATGTCTATACCACTGTAGATGTGTGCATGCCTCATGCACAGATGTGTTTTTGTCTCATTGATCCTGATCCCCAGTACTGAAGAAGAAACCCAGACGGGGTCTTGTTCATCAACCTTGGTATCGAAGCTAGAGGCAAGTGTGTGGCAGAGAGAGCCGCAGCAGAAGCCTCGCCTTCGAAGAGGGGTTTGCTGCTTCCAGAGCCTGTGTCAAGGCTGTCCTCTAAGAGGCGTTTAAGGAGCCAACAGTCGATGCTGCTCCCATCTACTCCAGAAGCATAAGCTGCCGCAAGAGACTTGCTTAGCCTCTCGGTACCAATTTCATCAACACTGGAAACCATCCAACCAGTTCCTGTTCCTGCAGCTCACCCCTCACTGCACCGAGAGGCCCCAGTACCACTATCTAGACTTCCTCCCAAATCGGTTTTATCTAGAGGGAAACCTCACATAATTTTTCCGGTACTGCCATCCCCGGGTTCAGGATACCTTGCTCCAGTACTGTCTGCATCAGCGCCTCCATTATCGTAAGCCTCTGACTCCTTGTTCACTGACTTGGACGTGTGGGCACTTATCCTCCTTCAAGGTCATCAGGTCCATGGACAATGCAGCAGCCTCAGTGTTGGCCTTTTCCTAAGGGGCAATGGCCCTGACAAGGATGGGTTCCGGGTCCATACCAGAGACCACTCTGGGCTCCTTGGAGTGTCCCTCCTTTACCCAGGACCTCACTTCAACCATCTTGACAATCATGGGGAGCTCATTGGACACAACGGCACTGGGAACATCATTCACAGATACCCAACATTGAGTCAGGCACCAGGCGCCGTGAGCATTGATGTCCAGTACTATGACTGGTCACAGCCAATTAGGTCCTTCTTGAGTAGCTTTTCCACTATAGATTATGGCAGTGTTTCTCAAACTGGGGTTGCCGCTCATGTAGGGAAAGCCCCTGGCGGGCCGGACCGGTTTGTTTACTTGCCCCGTCCGCAGGTCCGGCCGATCGCGGCTCCCACTGGCCGCGGTTTGCCACTGCAGGCCAATGGGAGCCGCTGGAAGCGGCGGCCAGTATGTCCCTCGGCCTGCGCCGCTTCTAGCAGCTTCCATTGGCTTGCAGCGGTGAACCACGGCCAGTGGAGCCACGATCGGCCGGACCTGCGGACGGGGCAGGTAAACAAACCGGCCCGGCCTGCCAAGGGCTTTCCCTACACGAGCGGCAACCCCAGTTTGAGAAACACTGGATTATGGAGTTGCCACCAGTTGCATCCTTGTCTTCGCACCAGACAAAGCTATTGATTCAATGAGAGATTCATCTCCTCTGGAAGACCACAGAGCCCACCAAGATCTCCTGAAAAGAGTGGCCTCAGTGCTTGGCATCCAGGCAGAAGAGGTACATGAGAGTTCTCACAAGTTGGTGGACATGCTAGTGTCTGGCACCTCAGTTAAGGTTTCTCTGCCAATCAATGAAGCAGTAATGGAGCCGGTCAAGACTCTTTTTTGGCTCCCACAGCAAAATGAGCTGAGAGAGAAGATACTTCCTTCCCTCTAAGGGGATATGAATGTTTTTACACTCACCCCTCTTCGGATTCTCTTGTAATGGCAGCCACCAATGGGCGGGAAACACAGGGACAAGCCTCCATCCTTAAGAGCGAGGACTCAAAAAGGCCTGACTTGTTTTGTCGCAAACTTCATTACTCGGGGGCCTGCGGCGAAGGATTGCATACCAACATGCGCTCCTGAGTTGATACAACTACATGCTCTGGGAGAACATTGCTAAATTCAAGAACAATTTACCAGAGGATTCCAAGCAAGAGTTCTCAGTAATGGTGGAGGAGGGTAAACTGGTCACCTGCACTGCCTTCCAGGATCTAGTGCGGATTCGGTGGCTCAAACCATGGCATCATTGCTATGAAAAGGCGTTCATGTTTATAGTCTTCCGGACTACTTGCTGAAGTCCAACAGACCATATAGGACAGGGGTGGGCAAACTTTTTGGCCCAAGGGCCACATCTGGGTGGGGAAATTGCATGCAGGGCCATGAATGTAGGGCTGGGGCAGGGGGTTGGGGTGCGGGAGAGAGTGCAGGGTGTGAGAGGGGGTGCGGTGTGCAGGAAGGGGCTCAGGGCAGGGGGTTGCAGCAGAGGAAGGGTGCGGGGTATACGAAGGCTCAGGGAAGGAGGTTGGGGTGCAGGAGGGGGTGTGGAGTGCGGGAGGGGGCTCAGGGCAGGGGTGCAGGGAGGAGTGTGGGAAGGGGCTCAGGGCAGGTGTGTGTCAGGGGACTTAGGGCAGGGGGTTGGGGTGCGGCAGAGGGTGGGGTGCGGCGGGGGTTGGGGTGCTGGCAGGGTGTGGCAGGGAGCTCAGGGCAGGGGGTTGGGTGCAGGAGGGGTTTGGAGTGTGGGCTCCAGCCTGGCGCCACTTACCTTGAGAGACTCCGGGGTGGCAGCGGAGCGCACCTGAGTCAGGGCAGGCTCCCTCCCTGCCTGCCTGCTTGCCCTGTCCCCGCGCCGCTCCCGGAAGCAGCCGGCACCACATCCCTGCGGCCCCTGGCTCAAGTACCAGTTGTCGACATTTGTAAAGGAGCGACTTGGTCTTCAATTCACATCTTCACTTTCATTACACCATTAGCTGTCACGCCAGAGACTATGCCAATTTCAGACGGGTGTTTTACAATCACTGTTCAGGTAGACTCTGAACACCCTTCCGTAGCTGTTTCTGGAGCATCACAGTGGAATTGACAAGTTCATTCAAAGAAGAAGAAAAGATTACCTACCTTCCTGTAACTGTTGTTCTTCAAGCTGTGTTGCACATGTCCATTCCACGACCCTCCCTCCTTCCCTTTTCTATTGGAGCACATCCAGTATGAAGGAACTGAAGGGGGTCAGAGGTGGCTCTGTGCTCTTATACAAGCTTGTAGTGGTGTGCAGCAACAGGGGGTGCTGGAGCCATCCCAACAGGTACCACTGAGGGAAAAATATCTCAAACATCTGTGCATAAGGAATACACACACCTACAGTGGAATGGACATGTGCAACATATCTTGAAGAACAACAGTAACAGAAAGGTAGGTAGCTTTTTCTTCCATGGAGTGAACTGTTGAATCATTGAGCCTGCCCATAAAGAAATTACTGAAAAGTTATGTTAAACTTTTTTTTAGTGATTTTTATTGTGGTACTTACCACTGAGGATTTTTTAATAGCAAGTTTGAATAGAAGACTGTGGTTTTAGTTTTGCTGCAAATTTGTTTTATGGATTCTAAGCTTTATATAAGGCAGCGGTTCTCAAACTGTGGGTCGGGAGTCGGGACCCCAAAGTGGGTTGCGACCCTCTTTGAATGGGGTTGCCAGGGCTGGCTTAGACTTGCTGGGGTCCAGTGCGGGAGCCCCAGGGCCAAAGTCAAAGCCTGAGGGTTTCAGCCCTGGGTGGCAGGGCTTAGGTTACAGGACCCCTGACTAGGGGCTGAAGCCCTTGAGCTTCAGCTTTGGTCCCCCTGCCCAGAGTGATGGGGCTCAGGCTTTGCCCCCAGGGTAGTGGGGCTTGGGCAGGCTCAAGCTTCAGTCCCCCCTCCTGAGGTCATGAAGTAATTTTTGTTGTCAGAAGGGGGTCGTGGTGCAATGAAGTTTGAGAACCCTGGTATAAGGTAAACAGAATTATGGACAGTACCAGTTATCTGTATTAAAGAGTTTAGTCACTAAATAAAATGAAGTGCTTGTCCTCTGTGTAGGTTGCCTCATTTTCTCTGCAACTGGACAAATTGAAACAATATAGTGCTAGGGTACCCACAGTTTTCCAGGTATATACTTGCATATACTTTGAAGTGAAACCTGTAATAAGACCCATCTCCAAGAAGGCAACTGATTTTCTGATCTGTAGGTGTGAGTGTCACTTCAAGACACACTATATACCAAAACAGAGTTTTAGTACAAAGGAAAAAGACTTGCAAAGTACTTCTTTACAATTTTTTTCTGCACTGCTTGGTCAGACATTATTTCAATGGATGTGTTAGCCATACAGCATGCGTTGTCCTGTGGACTACCTGATTGCCTCCTTGCTAGATTTAGCTTTAGAAGGAGTTATACAAACCTTGTGACTTCCTGTATTTTCTATACATAAAACATTCACATCTTTAAACATACTTTTGAAATTTCAGGTTCAAGTTATAAGAGCTTTTGGCATCTTGAAACGAGCAGCTGCTGAAGTAAATCAGGATTATGGTCTTGATCCGAAGATTGCTAATGCCATCATAAAGGCAGCAGATGAGGTAGGAGGAAAGCGTTCAAAACATCAGGACTATACATCAAATTATTTCAGTGTAAAATAGCTTTCCATAGGAACAGATGATTCTGAAAAAATGCATGGATTCCAAAGCCAGAAGGGACCACTGAGATAATCTAGCTTGACCTCCTGAATAACACAGACCTCAGACATTCCCCAAAATAATTCCAATAATTCCCCCAAACTATCCAGTCTTGATTTTCAAATTGCCAGTGATGGAGAATCCACTATGACCCTTGGTAAATTGTTCCAATGGATATTTACCCTCACAGTTAAAAATGTACACCTTTATTTCCAGTCTGAATTTGTCTAGCTTCAACTTCTAGCCATTGGATAATGTTTTACCTTTGTGTGCTAGTCTGAAGAGCCCATTATCAAATATTTGTTCTGCGTGTAGGCACTTATAGACTGTAATCATCCTTAACCTTCTCTTTGTTAAGATAAATAGATTAAGCTCCTTTAAAGCCTGTTTTCTAATCCTTTAATCATTCTTGTGGATCTGCTTTGAACCCTCTCCAATTTATCAACGTCTTTTGCTTCCTGAATTGATACGGTAAAGCATCAGTACTGGCAAATGGTTTTCTTTACAGGATTTGTGAAGCCACCTGTCTGACAGAAAGCAGAAGCTTTAGTTAGCAAGTGACAGCTGATACCATGCTACTGATGTTGGGTCTATTGTTCATAGTATGCCTGATTCTTTCCCTATATAGGGCCATATCAGTAGGCCTTGAGGTTTCAGTGGAAGCAAGCAGCACAGGATCACTTGCATTGGATCTGGATGACTGCTTTTCTGACTTGATGCCAGTCTAGAGAACTAAAAACTGACTTCCAAATGCCTCCTATCCAAATTATATGCTCAACCTGGAATGGGCGAGCCCATGTAGGGGGACTGCACACCCATGGATCTTGATCTCTCTAGAAACAACTGCATATCAGTATTTTGGAGATGATGGTCCTGAACATGCTAAGCACCACCTGTGACCCCAGGAGTGTGTTCAGTTCAAATGGGCAGTCAGGCCCCCAAGAGTGAATCAATCCTGTGATAATCTTCTCACTAATTTCTGAATTGGGTAGTAGCTGATCAGATTTTCCTTTAGTGGGGGATGCCCTGTTTGCTGCTAATCTTAACAAGCATCTGGGGAAGGAAGCTCTGATTGTATGGTTACAGAAATTAACACATTCTTATTTTTCTATAGGTATCTGAAGGTAAATTAAATGATCACTTTCCTTTGGTGGTGTGGCAAACTGGATCTGGAACACAGACCAACATGAATGTAAACGAAGTCATAAGCAATAGAGCCATTGAAATAATGGGAGGTAAACTTGGAAGCAAGGATCCAGTGCATCCTAATGATCATGTTAATAAAAGCCAGGTTATTATACATATTTTCAAATATTTTTGGGGGGTTGTTTTGCAAAAAGTAAACCTTTCAAGTTGTGGTTCTTACTATAAAAATCCAAAAATTCTTCTGAGGTACTGTTTATTTTTATTTTTGTGTATTTGATACACAAATGGCTTGTTCGGGTCTGAAATTTTAGACCTATTCTTTAAAGCTTTTATTGAATTAAGTGGTGAATTAGCTGGATGTTAAATTATGCTTGTTTATACTTACAAAAACAGAATCCCTGCTCTGTACATTTTGTTTTTTCCTTGTATCCACTTTACCACCATATTCTGCACCACTGCACAATGTAGAATTTGCTCAGGATTAATGTTCTGCGCAGAATTTATTTTTTTCCTGCCGAATTGGTGCTGCAGAATTGGCTGCCACTAGGGGGCACTAGACCCAGCAGATCCCAGCTCCCCAGCTCACAATGCACAAGTGCGGGAGGCGCAGGTGGGCTGCGGTTCCCAGGTTTGCTGGTCCCGCTCGGTCACATGGTGTAGCTGGGCCCCCTCCCTGTGTGGCAGCTGCCAAAGCCCACGAGCTGCGCCCTGCGGGGAGAGCCAGGAGCAACAGCTGGGAGTTGCAGGGGGGCAGGGGGACCTGCTGCTTTCTGGGAGGGGAGACTGAGGGTAAGGGGGAGGCCTGTTGCGGGGAGGGTGTGACTTGAGCTGTTCCAGGAACAGTTGAACCTTTATATCATCCCCCCAACTAACAGCAGGTACAGGTCGTCTCTGCCCAGTGGGACAGTAACTAAGCTGTATGGAGCAGAGCCCGCGGCTGGCCTCTGGAGAGGAGAGGGGTGCGGGTGTCTGGCCCCGCGGCTGGGCTCTGGGAGGGAGGAGAGTGTGGGTGTCTGGGCCGGGTGGTCCCGTGCAGCCCCCTCCAGCACTCCCCAAATACCCCCCCGCAGTACACACATCCCTCCAGCACCCTCCAACTGTACCTCCCACCCAGCTCCCTTCCCACCCCCGCCCATCCCAACCGCCAGTGTCCTCTGTTCGGGAACTTGAAATATGGTAATCCTACAGGGGCAGGGCAAAAAAAAAGAGAGAAACGACTAAAAGAACAGAGGGGCAGTTTTTTCCCCCAAGATGTGCCTAGCTGGCATGTGTGACACCCCCAGACTGAGGTGCCTGACAAAAGCATGACAGAGAAACAGAAACTGGGTTGTTGCAGAGGTTTCTTTAACTCTCTACTTTTGGGGGAATCTTTTTTGTTGTCCATATTGTTAGACATATTTGCTGATAGGTGTTTTGAAATTAATTACCAAAATAATTGAAACTGGTGTATTTTGTAGTCTTTTGACAAAATATGCAGAATTTTTCAGAATTTTAAAATATTGTGCTTTTTTTTTGGCGTAGAATTGCTCTAGGAGTAATATTCAAAGTTTCTGTGTCATACCTGATTTCAAGCAAGGATAAACTTTGTTGGGCAAATGTTAGTTTGACTTGTCTACGCTTAGGGACCAACAGCAGTGCGGTTACCTAGATTGCTAGCCACCAATGGCTCAGTCAGGGCTAATCCTAAGTATAGACAATCTGAAGTGATCTTCTCTTTGGCAGTCCCAGTAGAGAAGGACTGGAAGGGAATGGAAAATAAACTATTCATATCCCTTAGGTCTAGGGCTGAGCTGTTGTACGTGTTGCATCTTTTCTGTTGATTATAGATATAGGGCTTGAACTTCCAGGGTTGTCAAATTTTGTGAGCTTTCACATGCAGCTATGCTTGAATAATGATTACTAGCAGTCAAGTTGCTAGCTATTTTGCAGTTGCAGATGAAATAAACTCTTAAGTCTATAGGTCAGTAATCTGATGTCACTCATGCTTTGTCTCAGCACATTAGGTTAAATTCCTTGGCCATCAAAAAGTTGTCCCTTTTTCAGTTGCTGTGGTGGGTGTAGCTAAGCTAGCTCCTTTGAGAGTTAAATATAATAGTGTAATGGATTGACAAAAATGATCAAAGTGTTGCTGTCTTATGGATTTTGTTTTTGTTTATAATATTTCTTCTCCCTGTAAGTTCTTACATTGGGGTTTGACAGCTGCTGCAGTAGAAGAGTCTAACTGTAGACTTATAGCAGTCCACTGTATGTAGATATTATGGAGCTCCATTACATGGTACTTTCTCTCCATTCTTATACTTTGGATCAATGAAATAATTTAACAGTGTTGACATTTGACGTATAGTAGTTGACATCTGTGTTAGAAGCAGTGAAAGGAATGGGTCAGTTCATACCTCAGAGCTATTTTAGGCCATCTGCACACTGAAGCTGCTTTGGTTTCACTTTGTTTCCCATTTTGAAGGTTTTCTTGACAATGGTTGCAGCTAGAGACTCCTTTTAAATGAAAGCTGATATTCAGGAGAACAACTGAGTGGTGTGTCTGTTGCCTCTTTCCCCAATGAACTAGTTCTGCAGGTACACCCCATGCTTTGGGAAACAGTGTTGTCATAAGAATACAGATGGGTTTTTTTAAAAGTCACTGATATAATTTTTAATCAGTTCACTGCACTTTTTACATCTTTTCTTCTATACTAGTTTAAACTACTACAGTAATTCTTTCAATTTCTCGATTAACTTTTATTTGTGAACCATATTTAATAGCCACTTAATACATTTTGCACTTCTTCCTTTTTTTAAGAAGGAACTTCTTGGATGGTCTTGTGGTTAAGGCACAGGACTGAGATTTGGGAGGTCTGGGTTCTTTCTTGTCACAGGCTGACTTTTTTGACCTTAGACACATCACTTAATTTCTCTGTGCCCCAGTTCCTCATGTGTAAATGAGGTTACTACTTTCTGACCTCACAGAGGTTTTGAAGGTAAATCCACTAAAGTGTAAACCTACTATATGAACCACTCAGGTACTATAATGAACATTAAAGAAAAGCCTGTAAATAATAAGACTTGAACTTCCTTCACAGAGCTCAAATGATACGTTCCCAACAGCAATGCATATTGCTGCTGCACAAGAGGTTAATGAAGTGTTGTTACCTGGACTACAGAAGCTACAAGATGCACTTGAAGCAAAATCCAAAGAATTTTCCCAAATCATAAAAATAGGGCGCACTCATACACAGGATGCTGTTCCACTTACTCTTGGGCAGGTATAAAACACTAAGCAATATAACCTTGTACAAAAATGTTATCCACTTGTTTGGAGCATTGTTGTAAATTAATGGAGGTAATTGTTAATTTTCATCATGGCACAAATTTGCTCAGCAATTGAAGACAAAGTATTGAAGGTCAACAGAATCTTGGTTCACAATATTTTATTATAGGTTCATATTTACTGAAAATTTAATGCACAACATTTCTTGGGTGTTTTGCATGCAGAGCTTCAAGAATTTTCTTTGACCGGTGTGTGTTCTTTTAACCAGTGGATTTAAAGGAAAAAAATCACTTTGAGTAGACTATATCAAGACCGCACAAGTAAACGTAAAATATATTTAAAATGATGAAAGTAGACTGACATTTGAGTATTACATATGCTTCTCTTTCTTTTCAGCCAGATGACCAACATTATTGAAGGAGTTTGGTGGCTGGATAACTCATTAATGCAAATGTAACACTATCTGCAAATATTCAAACTGAAAACAATAGTACAAATCTTTTTCTAATATTTATGTGGTAATAATAATAATATGTTCAGACAAGTGATTTTTTTTCTGTTGATGGTATCCCCTTATGGGAACAATGTCAAGCTAAAAATTGTGTTAGCAGTTATTTCTATTGCAGTAGGATCCAAAAGGTCCAGTCAGATTTAGGCCTTATTCTATAAATTCATAGAAAGACTGTTCCTACCCTGTACACTTTCAAAGTCTGAGACTTTGTCTACACACAAAGGTCGTTAGTTTAAATGTGTTTTTGAACCAGTTTAGTTAAAGCTCTGCAAACCTCTGTATGGATGCTCCTTACTGGTTCAAGAATGGCTTATATTGATCTAGCTTAATTTGGTAAAGAATTGATTGATTATAAATTGAGATCTAAACTAGGTTTAAATCTATATGACTGTCCTCACAGGTTTTGCCCTGGCTGAAATAATTTTTTAAACCATTTTCAGTTAAACTGATTCAACTTTGTGTGGCAACAAGTCCTAAAACTCCCTGATCTTGCAGTCCATACCTGTATGGAATATGCTGACTCATTGCACTCTCTGAGTTGATTGCAAGATCAGGGCCCACGATAAGCAACCTCAAAAAGGTGAAAGGAGAAGGAAAGAGACGATCTATATACAGATATATGCTGGTTGGATCTCCACATTTAGGTGCAGAACTATTTCCAGTACATGAGCAGTCTGTTAACCTACTCTGTTTCATAGTCAAATTGGATAGAGACTATTGCTTAGAAGTTATTTTTAAATAAAAGTGTTATGTGATGTTAAATTACAAAATACCAATTCTGGTCACTAATTCTTGGTTTTCTCCTTTTTTTTTTTCCCTTTCAAAGGAATTCAGTGCTTATGTGCAGCAAATTAAATATGGTGTGGCTAGGATTAAATCAGCCATGCCAAGAGTCTATGAGCTGGCAGCTGGTGGCACTGCAGTTGGTACAGGATTAAATACCAGGATTGGTTTTGCTGAGAAGGTTGCTGCTAAAGTGTCTTCACTGACAGGTAAGGATGACCTAAAAGAAGAGATTCTTCTTCAAGTGATTGCATAGGTGCATTCCATTCTTGGTGTCTGTGCACCTAGCATATGGCTGTCAAAAACTTTTTCCCTCAGCAGTACCCATTGGATGGCTCGAGTTCCCCCTTTTGCCACTGCATGCAGGTATAGAGGGCAGAGCCACCACAGCCCCCCTCATTTTCTTCTTACTGCCCAGAATGGTCATTGGAACCCTGTTCAAGACCAGAATCGGTTTTTTCTCTCTCTCTCTCTCTCTCTCCCTCACTCCCCCTCTCTCTCAGCTTTTGTGTATAGTACTGTATGTCATATAGTTAATAAATTTTAGTGGTTTAAAAAAAATTCAGACTGACTGTTTTTCCCCATTTGAGGATTTTTTTTCTGCATATGGTACCCAGGTAACCAGGATTCAAGCCATGTGCTTCTTGCTTAAGGCCTATGCTAGTGAGTGAGCCTCACAATAGCTGCCTGAGGTGCTTGGGTGAAGCACACGTTAAAGGGCAGTGCCACATTTGCAAGGAGTTCTAGCCTAGAATGAAGAAGGATGGGGAGGCTAAGCTGAAATTCCTGCCGATGGAGGCAGCACTCAGGCTACTGTCAGACCTGTCCCGATTTGACTCTGTTGTGAGTGCTGCAGCTTTGGTGAGAAGCATACTTCCAACTTTAGTTGTATCCTGGCACCAATCTCCCTCACTCATACTGAGGAACAAATATGAGACTTCCAAAGAAGCCCTGGTCGGGGCAAGGTCTTCACCTTCTAAGTCTGCTATGGAGGGCAAGAAGGTATTGAGAAGAGCGCACCTAAAACCTCCTCCAAATCAGTGCCTAGGTTGATGCAGTTGGCTCTGGTGCCACAGAGAGCACTATAAAGCCTGGTACCAGAAGTGGCACTGTCATCATCTTCCACACCTCAGGAGACTGTCTCAGTGCTGAATACCCTGGAGGCATTTGCGGCGGCAAAGAATCTGCTCTGCTTCTGAGTGCCGGTGTCACCATCATCCCAGGAGTGGGATCCCTCAGCACTGTTGTCCTATCTGGAACCAGTAGTTCAACCTTTGGTACTGCAGCTGCCTGCTTCCCGCACAGGTGGCCCTTTGGTACCATCCAAGGGGAAAGCCACAATGATGACAATGCTCCACCCATCACCAGGTTCTTGGCACCAGTCTCTGGCACCCACTGGATCAGCTCCTCCGTGATCAAAGGGAAAGGAAGTCTTTGTCACTGGATTTGGAGGTGAGATTGTATGTCTCACAAGCCAGAAGCAGGACCTCCAGTCTCCTCACAGATCCTCCCTTCCTACTGAAGGGTCGCAGCAGTAAGCTGGAACTGCCATGTGAATGTGGCCAGGTCAGTGGCCATCTTGAAACCCTTAGGGGTTTTTCCCACCTTCCAGATCTTTCCCTCACCATGCATATTCAGTCCCCTCATCTAGAAGGACAGAGTCTGCTCACCAGAGGGCTCTGTCTAGAGTCCAGTACTGGGCCAAGTACCGAGCATCAAGAAGTCATCACAGAGCCGGAGCAACAGCCTATAGAAGAGATTCTACCACCTCCAGTCTAGGCTTCCTCTTTGTTCTCTCCAGACAAAGCTTTTCTGTCGGGCAACTTCTCCTCCTCCTGATGATTTTAAAGTTTATCAGGAGCTGTTGAAGAGCATGACTGCAGACTTGGGTGTACAGGCCGAGGAGGTCAGGGAGAGTCGTCACATTGCCTGGTTGGCATTTTATCATCTGTTGGTCCCTCCAGGGTGGCTCTGCCAATTAATGAGGCAATGCTAAAGCCTATAAAGGCTCTGTGGGAGACTCCATCTTCATTGCATCCCCCCTCAAAAAGGGCAGAAAGAAAATATTATATACCCTCCACAGGTTTTGAATACCTTTATACTCACTCACTACTGGGCTCATTAGTTGTGACAGCAGCTAATGAGAGAGAGAGAGCAACAAGGGCACCAGTCTACCATCCCCAAATCAAAAAATGCTAAAAGGCTGGACTTATTTGGCAGAAATATTTATTTGACAGGTTTTACGGCTGTGTATTGGTAACCAACAGGCTGTGCTGGGGTGGTATGATTTTAATTTGAGTTTCCATGGAGAAGTTCAGAGAGCTGCTTCTGGAGAATGCCAGGCAGGAATTCTCTTCAATAGTCAATGAGGACAGACTAGTTGCGAGAACATCACTATGGGCAGGGCCAAATGCAACAGACTTAACAGCTAGAACCATGGCTTCCATGCTCACCATGGACATCATCCTAATTGCAGCCTTCTGGTCTTCCCTATGAAGTCCAAAGTACAATTCAGGACTTGCCATTTGAGGGTCCCTCTCAGTTCTCAGACCAGATGGACAGCAAGTTCCTTGAACTTAAGGACTCTAGTGCCACCCTAAAGTCCTTGGGCTTGTACACAGCTGCCCCAGTCAGAAAGCACTACTGGCCCCACCAGATGCATCGGCATTCTGATCCACCTCCTCAACGGGAGTTGTCCAAAAAGAGGTCCAGGGGTTATAGGCATATGCATCCCCCTTCTGCTGTTTCGGCTCCAGCTCCAGGCCCTTCGAGACACCCAGGAAGTACAAAACATTCATTTTAATGGGCTGGTCAAGGTTGCCATGCTAGTCTCCATCTCTCCAGTCCCAGACTCCCTCACCTTCACAAACCATCTGCACTTCCACAGTGCTTGATCCCAAATTACTTTGGACTAGTGGGTCTTGAACTCTGTGGAGGGTAGGATATATGCTCCAGTTTGCTTCTATTCCTCCCCCTCCCTCTTCTGAGACCATTCTCATGAGGAGCCCCTCATTCATCTCTCTTCAGTTGGAAGCCATAGAGTGGGTTCCACATGGTCTCCTTTGATATCCCTGGTACCACCGTCCCTGGGCTCAGGCTACCTCTCTCCAGTCCCAACTGGTTGTGCCCCACTGATGTTGGACATTTCAGATTCTTTCTCTTCAGATTCAGAGGTGGATTCATCTGTATCCCATTCAAGACAGAGGGCGTACTCTCCATCACAGACTTGGGGACTGCAGGTCATGCAACAGTCACAGCACTGGCCACCTCCTTCTAAGGAGCAATGGCCCATTCAAGGCTGGGTCCCAGGCCCAGATCAGTGGCCATTCCGGACACCGCAGGACATGCTTCTGGGACCTCACCCAACTGTCTCATTCTTTGTCTTCGAGACTGCTCAGCGGGATTGGCACTGAGAGCATCATTCTCCAGTAACCAGTACCAAGCAGACAGAAGTCACTCCCCACCACAAGTCATGGAGCAGCCACCACCTCAGAATCCTGTGACATCCTCTTCCTCGTGGCCAGACAAGGCTGTTGAGGTGGCAAGCTATTCACCAGCCCCAGAGGACCACTGGGCTCATCAAGATCTATTGAAAAGGGTGGCCTCTGTTCTTGACGTTCAAGCAGAGGAGGTGCGTGAAAGTTTTCACTAGTGTCATTATGGTATCGGCCAAAGTGACTGCCGATTACTGAAGCCATTATGGAGTTGGACAAGGCACTGTGGCAGACACCATCTTCCTTATCTCCTACAGCAAAGCAATTTGAAAGGAGATAATCCATCCCCTCAAAGGGTTATAAGAATTTCTGTTCTCACCGTCAGCCAGGTTCTTTGGTGGTGGGCGGTGGCTGCTAATAAATGGGAAAAACCAGGACATCAAGCATCAATGCTGAAAGGCAAAGATTTGAAGAGAATAGACTTGTTTGGACGCAAACTTTATTCTATAGGGAATCTAGAGCTCAGGACTGCAAACCAACAGGCACTCCTGAGCCACTGTGACTTCACTCTCTGAGAAAACAATATAAAATGTTTAAAGACAAGTTACCACAGGACTGTAGGCAGGACTTTGCAGTAGTGGTAGCTGAAAGCAAGCTGGTTGCAAGAACTCTCCAGGACAGTTTTCGGATAAGACAAGTGATAGGCTCCACAGCCTAAAACAGGGGTCGGCAACCTTTCAGAAGTGGTGTGCCAAGTCTTCATTTATTCACTCTAATTTAAGGTTTCGTGTGCCAGTAATACATTTTAACGTTTTTAGAAGGTCTCTTTCTATAAGTCTATATTATATAACTAAACTATTGTATGTAAAGTAAGCAAGGTTTTCAAAATGTTTAAGAAGCATCATTTAAAATTAAATTAAAATGCTGATCTTACGCCACCAGCCTGCTCAGCTCGCTGCCAGCCTGGGGTTCTGTTCACCTAGGCCAGCAGCAGGCTGATCAGGGCCTGCGGACGGGACCCCAGACCTGG
>NW_020664534.1:4629884-4630210 GCF_002925995.2 Terrapene triunguis | reverse complement strand
GGGTGTGTGTTGGGGTGTGGGGGGTTCAGGGCAGAGGGCTGGGGCTGTGGGGGTGCAGGGCAGAAGGCTGGGTGTGTGTTGGGGTGGGAGGGGTGCAGGGCAGAAGGCTGGGGTGCTCGGCTCGTGGGAGTGCTCCCAGCCCCCTGCCCTGAGCGGCTTATGGCAGGGGGCTGGAAGGGATATGCCCTGTTCCACCCCCTTCCCCCAGGCTCCGTCCCTACCTCTCTCTGCCTCCTCTACGGAGCTGTGTGCACGCTGCTGCTCTTCCCCCTCCCCCTCGCTAGGGCCATCAGCTGATTGGCACAGGGACGGAGGGGGGGGGCAGG
>NW_020664534.1:4609336-4629484 GCF_002925995.2 Terrapene triunguis | reverse complement strand
AGCATTTTTTTGTTGCCATTATTCAGCCAGAAGGATGAACAAGTTGAGACCCCAATTGTCAGAAATTCCCAATACTGTTTTCCATAAGGATAAGTTTCTTTGCCTTCACCCAAAACTTCTCATAAAGGTAGTCTCTTATTTTCATGTTAACCAGGCGATCTATTTACCGACATCCCATGAGCATAGAGATGAAGAGGTACTTCATTTATTAGATGTGAGAAGGGCTTTAGTTTTCTACCAGGAGTGTACTAAGTCCTTTAGATCCTTCACACATTCATTGTGGTTGCGGACAGAGCTAAGGGCAGACCAGTTTCCACTCAGAGAATCTCATCTTGGATCTCTTTCTGCATTTGTTTATGCTACCAGTTGGCTAATATAGACTCACCAGCTAAAGTATTGGTGTATTCTGCTGGAGCACAAGCAACTTTGGCAGCTTTCTTGGTGCAAGTGACAATCATAGAAATTTGTAAAACAGCAACTTGGCCATCAGTCCACACTTCTGCTTTTCATTATGCCATTTCCTGTCAGTCCAGGGATGATGCCAATTTCGGAGAGGTTGTCCTACAATCACTGTTCAGGTAGACTGCAAGTCTATCTCCATGTTTGTCTGCCTGTGAGTCACCTGCAATAGAATGGACATGTGTAAGCACTTGAAGAACAAAAAAAGTTACCCACTTTCTGTAACTTGTTCTTTGAGATATTTTGCACATATCCATTCCATGACCTCCCCTCCTTCCCCTCTCTATCATAGTCTGTCAAGTACGAAGGAGCTGAGGGGGGTGATGCAGTGGCATGTGGTGACAGGGTGTTTGAGTACTTGTCATGGTGGTATTGTTTGACGAAAAAACTATTACCTACCTTTCTGTAACTGTTGTTCTTTGAGATGTGTTGCACATGAGTACTTTTGAGGCAAAACATTTTCCGACAACTGTGCATGAGGCACGCACACACCTACAGTGGAATGGACATGCGCAACACATCTCAAAGAACAACAGTTACAGAAAGGTAGGTAACAGTTTTTTCTCAAACAATACCACCATGACAAGAACTTTTCTTTAGGAAACTCTTGGTTGTCATAAGTCTGGAGAAGAAAACATTCTGCTTGACTTGGCTGCTTAATATTTTTACTTTTATATTATCTATTTTATGATTTTTGTATTAACTAGACAGCATTTCAAGAGCTTTGGCTAAGGGCATGCTGCTTTAACTAATGATTATGCCTCAAAAACCTTTAATACTCATTTCTCCATAGGCTTGCCTTTCATCACTGCTCCAAATAAATTTGAAGCTCTTGCTGCTCACGATGCTCTAGTTGAACTCAGTGGGGCAATGAACACTGTGGCTTGCAGTATGATGAAGATAGCTAATGATATTCGTTTCTTGGGTTCTGGACCACGCTCTGGTCTAGGGGAACTCATCCTGCCTGAAAATGAACCTGGAAGCAGCATTATGCCAGGTACTGTATCCAATAACAAATTACTTTTCTACACAAATGTAAGAGTAATAATTGTTAACAAGTATGTATAGAACTATGACAGAGTTGATTGGTAAAATGGTATGAAGCACTGAAATGATGCAGTTTGACCGTCACTAATCCTCCATTTTTGTCCACAAAAATGTGTGCAAGTAAAATTATTTGCTTTATAACGTACGTGTGTGTGTGTGAGAGAGTATGCTTTGGAGAGATGCGATATAAAGGTTTAGTTGGCAAGCGTCTTGGAAGAGTGCATTTTTTATGCAAAGGTTTTTATTGTCACAGATTTTTAGATTTACCCTCTGAGTACAAATAGCATATCTTATTCAGTTTGAAAAAACAAAGGTGGATTGGCTTGGGGACTGTGGACTAAATTTCATCCTTCCCTCCCAACCAGGTGAAGATTGCATGAGGAAGAGCAGCAAGGGAGGGGAATAAGGACTTTGAAAACTATTCTTCTTCTCCTTTCTAAAAAGTAATTCAAAGCAGGCCCTTCATGTGTTGAACTGATTACTTGCAGATATAATAGGTGCTTGTGTGTGTGATCTTTGTCTGTTTAGTTCCACATATAAATACAAGCCATTGTGGCAGGTTGTGGTTTTTTCCTTCTGCAGAATATTTTTAAATGGGAGGGGATTTAGGATTGAAACATGCACAATAATTTTCTGATCGAAATGGCCTTTGTTTCTGATTTCTTTTCCCTGAAGTAAATGAAGTCTTTGCAGGTCACTTCTCCATATTGAGGATAAGGGTGGCAGCCAACGGCACAGTTCATGTGCTCCTGGAAGGTTGCCAGTGCAGCCCTCATCTTAACAAAGTTTGGACAGCCCTGCTTTAAAGTGTGATCTTGCAGCTCCTCCTTTCCTCCTCAAAGAAAGGGGAGAAATGTAATTTTTAAAAAGTTTTGATTGTTTTGTGGGAGGTAGGAAGGGGAGTAAGTTTCAGAATAATAACCTTTGTCTTGAGTAGCAAGGCGTTCTGGGAGGCAAACAGTTGTCAAGGACATACAAGGTAAATGTCTGACAGGCTTCTCACACCATAAACAAATCCTAGTTGTTATCAGAAAAGTGCAGTGGGTTTAATAAATCTGTGCCTGTAAGTTGTTCACTGCTTGACTGCTGACTTTTTTACATGTTTCTTGAAATCACATTTACCATTTCTGAGGATTTAAATTCAGAAAACAAAAACTGGAGAACTTTTTTTTTTTTTTTTTTTTTTAAATACTTTCCCCTTGCCTCCCCAACAGGAAAAGTAAACCCTACCCAGTGTGAGGCTGTAACCATGGTGGCAGCTCAAGTGATGGGAAATCATGTTGCTGTTACAGTGGGAGGCAGCAATGGACATTTTGAACTGAATGTTTTCAAGCCCATGATTGTAAGCTCAAAACATTTTAAATTTTTTTTTTTTTAATTAAAAAAAATGGTTATCTTACTGTATATCCTTAGGGAAGAATTTCAGTGATTGCTTGGACAGCACAAGCACCAGAGAGGCAGAGAATATTAATTTTAGAAGAATCTTAAATTCTGCTTGATGATAAATCAAATAGCTCATCATTTTGAGAGATAACTGGCTGTCCAATATGTAAGAATTGAGTTTTTGTAGCACTTTGTCATAGAAATGCATTATAAACTCTAGTTATCATAGTGCCCCTAGGCGAAAAGGGCAGATGGCAAAACTGAGGCAGCAAGAATAAGTAACTTGTTTAAAGCCAAAAAGGATCTGTGTCAGAGCTGACGTTTGGAAATGAGGAATTCCTGTTTTCCATTCCAGTGCCCAGAAGACTTTGTTTTGTTGTGCAGTCCCTTTGGCCTTCCTGCAGTACACACCCCAATTGCCTGGAAAGCCACTTACCATTGTACCATTAAATTAATTAACTGTTCAGATTCACATTACAAATGTTTAAAATGTAAATTCAGGATAATAATCTTGGGCTCGAGGCCTCTAAAATATTTATCTTATGCATTTCCTAGGAGGACACATCAGAATCTTAATGTGACCATTTCCTTACTGTGTTTAAAGGCAGAGGCACAGCTGAGCGGAGGAGTATATAGCATACGCAGTTAATCACTTTGACACTTGAAATTTCAGGCTAAATCATACCTATATTACTTCCAGTAAAAATTTTGTGAGAGTTGAAACCACATGTCAGATTCATTCTGCTTCTGGGAGGTGTCAAGGCAACAAGTAGTTCATTTGCACACCTATCTTGTCTGGGTGCTTATTCTTCCCTCTAGACTGGATTGTGCAGGGCATGGAGAAATAGAAGGAAACCTGTTTAGTGTAGGTGGGGAAAGAAAACAAAGGACTGAGGGGTCTATCTTACTCCATGAAGGGAGAGTTAGGAAGAGGAGAGGAGGAGGAGGAATGAACAGAGGAGAAATTGAGGGAAAGAATAGAGGCAAAAGCATAAAAACAGGGAATTGTGGAGAAGGAAGACCAAAAAGTCAAAACAAGAAGAAAAAATAAGGTAGACGATACAGCAGGAGAAATCATTAAAATAACAGTGGTGCTGGGCTTGCAGAATAAGCTACATTATAGCAGAAAGGTCAGGGCAGTAAGAACAGCGAGGGGGATGTAGCAAGCAGTATTTTATTTTCTTGCACCTGGCCATTTACTGTCTGCTACTTTTTTTTCATGCTGTTCAAGGGTGTTTTAAACAAAATGAAAAGACTATTAAAAGCTGTATGTACTTGTCTATGAATCTCCTAAATAGACCTAGTAAGGAAATTTTTTCATTTGAAAAAGCGTCTTTCTTCAAAGTCTCTATCTAATTTTGACAATAATAATAGCATACTGAACAGCTACAGTGATATTTCCAATAGGAGATATAGGTGTCCGTTTCCATTATTATTCTTTACTAAACTTTGGCTTTAGTGCTATCAATTGGATGCTGTTTTGGGGTAATTGACTGCCAGGGGGTATGCCAATTGTGCATCCACTTAATAATTTTAAATATCTTTTATTGATGTGTGTAAAATTCACACTTTTCTTTCTGAAATCTAGCACTTACATAGCACATTTTTAATCTATTGATTTCTAAGTAGTTGACAAAGATGCTTTGCTTATATATTCAGTAGTATGGATAATGTCTACTGCACTTAAGTGTTCTTCAGGATATGAAATGCTTCACATAAAGTGCTTTTTTTAAATATCAGTGACTCAATTTCTATCGCAAAAGGAAGAGAGTACAGTACAGCACACAATCCTTTGCTAAAGATGTACTGTCAAATGAATGGATCATAAGGTTTTTAAGAAATGATGCATCAGATAACGAAAATGTTAATAGCTGCATCTAATAACTTTCTGCATTTTTTAGATTAAAAATGTATTAAACTCTGCAAGGCTCCTTGGAGATGTTTCTGTTTCCTTCACTGACAACTGTGTGGTCGGAATCCAAGCCAACACGGAGAGGATCAACAAACTAATGAACGAGTCTTTGATGTTGGTGACGGCGCTTAATCCCCACATAGGTAAAAGTCTAAGGCTGATATCTATTCATTAGAATATGTAAACTTCTCAAAAAAATACATAGTGACCGTTACTGTGAATAACCAAGCAGTAGATTATTCTGCTTAACAAGGTACAGTGTTTCAGACCTCCTTCTATTTTGTTCTTTGATGAAGAATGCACTCAAGTGCTTGATCAAAAATTAGTTTTTTCTTTGACAAACAAACTGAATTAATAAGAGAGTTCATTATGGCCAGGAAACTTTTTTTTTTTTTTACATAAGACTATTTCTAATTGTTTACGTACATATTTTGAAGAATTCCATTACATTATGATGTTATAGAAAACTAGTGTAGACAATTACACAATCAAGGCCCTGTGTTGATAGGGGAACATGTATATCCCAGACTCATGAGTAAGGCTAAGTTTTTGTTACGGATATTTTTAGTAAAAGTCAGGGATGGGTCACGGGAAATACGGGAAGTACAAAAGATGAATTAAATGAAGTACACCTTGTGATGTATTATCCTTTTTATTGTTCACTCACAAAATTCAGTAGTACTCAGTGTCTCGCTTTTGAGTTTGCCTTAGTGAGGTTGTGCTTTATCTTGCACTTGGTCCTGCCTACCTGTTTGCCTCATCCATCCACACAATAATTCCTCTTCTATCTTGTTTAATCACACTGTACACACTGAACAGCATGTATATCCCAGAAGCCTTTGCATCAGGCACTGTTGATGAACATGAATGTAAATACTGCTGAGGTGTATCGATATAGAAGCTGGCTAGCATGCCAGCAGCCTGATGAAGCAATGTCAGCACCAAAGATACAGAAACTCTCTTACAGGCTAAGATATGGGTGGGATTTCTTGTCTGCGAGGATGATGGAGGAAAGGGATCTTCAAGCTTATCTAAGTCCATTTCTACAGTTTGTCTTCCCCAGACATATAAACTCTAGCTGTTATCCTCTTCACAATTTTATGAACTAATAATATTGTATAAATATTAATAACTACCACAACCTTTTCTTAATCAGAAGTAGATAAAGAGCAGTTCTTCAAGTGGTTGCAGATGTGTATTCCACTCAAGTTGTGCACATGCCAAGTGCATTAGAGTTGGAGAACTTTGCCTGTAGGTGGCGCTGCACTCATGCCTCTGGCCTTTAGCCCCTCCCCAGGCTATTTAAGGGTGCTGCCACCCTGATCTCTTTGTCCCTTTACTGCCCACAGCTATAGTCCGAGCGTTTGGTGTGGTTGTTTCTCTGTTTTCTGGAGTTTTATTGTACACCGCTACCTTGATATAATGCGACCCGATATAACACGAATTCGGATATAACGCGGTAAAGCAGTGCTCCGGGGAGGGGCTGGGCACTCCAGTGGATCAAAGCAAGTTCAGTATAACGCAGTTTCACCTATAATGCGGTAAGATTTTTTGGCTCCCGAGGACAGCGTTATATCAAGGTAGAGGTGTATGTAGTTTTAGTGTAGTTTAGTAGTACCCTTAGGTTTAGTTGTATTAGTAGGTTACGGTTGATTGATATTTACCCTGGGTGATGCCCTCAGTGAGGTTTAAACATTGTCCATCATGTGGGATGTCTATCCCCAACAGTGACCCCGACCTGTGGTGTTTGTTGTGCACAGGAGAAGGTCAGATGGAAGAGAGGTGCTCCGTGTTGTTTAAAAGGAGAATTCACGTGGTGAGGGACTTGTGTCTGAAGCAGCACCGCTTAGAGCAGGCCATGAGGACCGCTTCAGCACTGGGGACCTCTGCAGATTGCCTGGACCTGCACTCTCCTTCAGAGCTGGCCCAGAATGTAGCTCCCAGCTTGGGGTCTGGTGCTTCCCGTAGTGGGAATTGGGATTGTTCTCCTTTCTTTTGTCCTCCAAGAAAGAGGTCTCACAAGATGAACTGAGACCATCCAGGACTTGGTGAGATGCCTCCTTGTCTTTTTAAGAGGAGTACTGACTGGCACTGTGAATCCTCCGGTATTCGAGATGGAGCTGGGCCACCTAACCACTCCCTGGTACTTCCCCATGATCAGTTAGACATTTGTACCATTGACTCGGTACTGGCCATGAGAGTCTGAGTTAGGTACCAACCACATCCTGCATCAGCACTGCCTGTTTCTATGTCATTGGTCTACCAGGCAATGTCAGACCTGCTCTGCCTCTCCATTCTTGATTCCCTAATAATTCAGGAGCATTTGGCAGCTGCTTTTTCTGTGCCCTCGGCATCATCTGGTTTGGTTGCAGATTGTTTCGTACCTTGGCACTGTATTACGTTCCACCTGAGAACCAGAGTTCGGAGTTGCAGTCAACATCTTGTTTGGTACTGAGGGACCCATCGGTGCAGACGCTGTCTTTGGCACTGACTATATCTTTGCTGCAGACTTTATCTTTAGGATTGGTACTACTTCCGCTCAATGTCTGTTTGCTCTGGGACTGAGTGGAACTGCAATGCCTCTTTCAGTACTGAAGGCACCAACTTCTCATTCATCCTCAGTACTGATATCATCTCCTTATTGGTTTTTGGATTAGGCTGGTTCCTTGCTTGCTCCTTTGGGGGGAGGGGGGGTGGCTCTTTCACTATCACTGGATGACTACTGGAGGCTTGTCAAGATTGAGGACATCTTCCTCTTCTTCTTTGCTGTCCAAGCACAGTTCTCAGCAATCCTGAAGACTGTCCTCCCATCACCATCAGTACCAAATATCAGTGCTGTTACCGCAGTAGGGATAGGGGTTCCTGGCCTAGTACCTACTGGCCAACAGTATGCGTATTCCCAATGGGCCCCCTTGGGGTGTGGCAACTTGTTCTCTCTCTCCTGTGCCAAAAGACAGCATTTCTTATGGCCATAACTTCTGTGGGACGAGTTATTGAGCTGCAGGCCCTAATGGTGGGCTTTCAGTATACCCAGTTTTTCAAGGACAAGGTTGCCTTGAGATCTCATCATAAATTTCTCTCTAAGGTGGGTTTCAGAGTAGCAGCTGTGTTAGTCCTGTTCTCTAAGGTGGTGCCACTATTGCATCTTAACGAGACAATTTACTTACCTATATCTTTTTTTTCCCAAACTTCATTCGAATGCTGATGAACAGCATCTTCACTCCTTAGATGTGAGGTGATGCTTGGCATTTCACATAAAAAGAACCAAGCTATTTCATTCACCACCTTGTCTTTTTATTTCCTTTGTGGAACACAAGAGTGATCAAGCCGTCTCCACACAGACAATTTCCAGTTGGTTAACATCCTGTGTCGCTACAGTTTTAAATAACTTGAACTCCACCTCCACAGAGGTTAAGAGCCCATTTGACAATGTCACAAGCAGCTTTGATCACTTTTCACAGTGATATTTTGATATTGGACATTTTCAGGGCTGCTACTTTGTCTTCGGTACATACTTTTACCAAGCTTTATACTTTTATGTCTGCATCCTGATCAGATGCAAATTTTGGGAAGGCAGTCTTGCAGGCACTCTTTAAATAGACTCCAAGCCCCACCTCTTTCTGATACTGATTTGAGTCACCTGAGTGGAATACACATCTGCAACTCAAAGAAGTGAAGACTGTTACTTCCTGGTATTGTAACTGTTGTTGTTCTAGATGTGGGTGCAGATGTGTATCCCATGACCCATCTTTGGTCCCTTCTGCATTGGAGTCTCAATTCTTGGCATTCTGTGCAAAGGATCTGAGGGGAGTTGGGGTAGTGCCACCATTAAATAGCCTGGGGAAGGGATAAGGCCCGGGAAACACAAGTGCTGACCCTATGTTTACTGCTAGGCAAAGTTCTCTGACTCTGGTGCGCACAGCACACTCACCCCAGGGTGGAATGCGCCTCTGCACCCATGTCTCTAAGAACAACAGTTACAGTATCAGCAAGTAACTGTCTTTTTCGTTTGTTTAGTAAAACTTGAAAAATTATATTCCTGATATCAGTCACCTATTATATTGTTCCTTTTGAATCTATTTCTTTTGTTTCCTATAATTACTTTCTTTGATGGTAGTGCATTAGTTTTATTCAGTTTGGGTTTTTTGGTGTTAAACTTAATGGGATTCAGTGGTGAAATTTTAACTCTTCCTACCCAAGAGTTGAGCTTGTCACTGAATATTATTTTTAATATAGATCAACTACAGAGCTGTTCATTTTGAGTCATGCCACTAGGTGGCAACATTTATGTCTCTTAGAAGTTGGATTACTTCTCCTGCATGACTATTCTGCTATACTTATATTTTATGTTTTTAAATGTTTGTTCATGGAAGCTCTTCATAAAAGACACAGAAAACCCAATCATTAACTGCATTTTTGTGTGTTCCAATTAACTAGTTCTTTCACTGCGTGTGGAAATGAATTTACTCTGTATAAGATCCCAAAGAGTAGATAAACTACCACTGAGCACAGTCAGCAGAAAAGAAATGCCCTGTTCACAATAGCCATACCTATAGGCTTTTTTGAAAATACTGGTCTCTAGCGGTTAAAATTTCATAGCAAGAAATGTGGCAATAGATGATCATGAAATGTTTAAGGAAAGTCATTGAATTGAGTGGCAACAAGCCTAATTTAATTTTATGTCACATCAAATTTACCTAAATGTTTTATTACCAGAATATCTTTTAATTTTGGGGGTGGGGGGGGTTATACTGCTTTAAACCAACATTCGTGACTTCAAATTAAGTAAAATATAGTAGCAGTAGTTCCGAATAGACCAAGTTGTCTCCTTTAACAGGTCTTCTGAACACATAGTGGCCAAAATCATGATTAATCTGATGTTTCTTTTGTTTTAATTACAGGATATGACAAGGCAGCCAAGATTGCCAAAACAGCACACAAAGAAGGGACAACACTAAAAGAAGCAGCTATTAAGCTTGGATTTCTTACATCAGAACAATTTGATCAGTGGGTGAAGCCTAAAGATATGCTAGGTCCTCAGTAATTTTAACAAGTGTACTTAAAAGGAAAAACATTAAATTGTATAAAACAAAATATTTTGCAGCTCACTTTGTTTTTCATGGCCACTTATATTATGATTGAAGTGCTTTTCCATATGGGTCATAAGGTTATATGAGGAAATTGTTCTAATATAATAAATATATGCAAATATAATAAATATTCCAAAAAGATTGATTCATCCAACTGCATCTCATTGCCAGAGATACCTCATTATTTATCAGGGGGTAGCCGTGTTAGTCTGTATCTACAAAAACAACAAGGAGTCTGGTGGCACCTTAAAGACTAACAGATTTAGTTGGTTTTTACCCACGAAAGCTTATGCCCAAATAAATCTGTTAGTCTTTAAGGTGCCACCAGACTCCTTGTTGTTCTCATTATTTATGTAGTTTAGATGCATGTCCTCGAAAATAATTGCATACTTGAAAGGATGGTGCTTCCAGAGCAATATCTATACCAGGGGTAGGCAACCTATGGCACGCGTGCCGAAGGCGGCACGCGAGCTGATTTTCAGTGGCACTCACACTGCCTGGGTCCTGGCCACCGATCCAGGGGCCTCTGCATTTTAATTTAATTTTAAATGAAGCTTCTTAAACATTTTAAAAACCTTATTTACTTTACATACAACAATAGTTTAGTTATATATTAAAGACTTTTAGAAAGAGGCCTTCTAAAAACGTTAAAATGTATGACTGGCACGCGAAACCTTAAATTAGAGTGAATAAATGAAGACTCGGCACACCACTTCTGAAGGTTGCCAACCCCTGATCTATACAATTAACTCTATGTAATAAAAGGCAATGCGTCTTTTATTATTGAAACAAAACATAAAGAAATACTGTAAATTACTTCCTTTATAGATCATTTGATTAGCTAATTTAAAGTATAGGAGCCTTCCAGTACTGGATTGCCTGCTTTAAACCAAAAGGTAACTGTTCAAGAATAAAGATGAATGACTAATTTATGAGATGTCCTTGAAAATGTATTTATATTTTGCAGAACGTAATTTTAATATTTGTAAACCAAGCACCTGCATTGTCAATGCCAAGAAACCCAACTTTAAATTTGCCTTCCAATGTTTTACCTAACTTCTCAAAAATTAAATATATAAAAACTTTGTGTATCCTAAAGGACATCAAATTTCAGACTATTTTGTTCGCAGCCTTTATTAAATAGTGGAAGTTGCGGTAACCTGATCTAGTAATACCGAGAAATGTGTGCCAAAACAACAAATGGCAGACATACATCCTCAGCTAAAGAGGTAGATATTTTTGTCGGTTGGAGCCTGATACCTTACCCAGTGCTTGGCTGAGGGCTAGCTAACAGACTTCGTTGGATTAGATGAAATGAAGACATAAGGCATATTGAACAAGATGAGACATTGCGGAACTTTGTATATGATGGGTAAGTTCTATGGCCTCTGTTACACAAGAGATCAGACTAGATCAGGGGTGGGCAAACTATGGCCCGTGGGCCGCATCCAGTCTGCGAGCCATTTTAAGGCAGCCCGCAAGCTCCCGTTGGGCACTCCGGCACTCCAGCCAGGGCACTGGGTCAGGGGCTGCACCATGTGGCTCCCGGAAGCTGCAGCATGAACCATGGCATGGTCCCGCTCCAGCTCCTAAGCGCTCTAATGGGAGCTGCAGGGACGGTGCCTCCAGATGGGGGAGCGTGCAGAGCCGCCTGGCCGTGCCTCTGCGTAGGAGCCAGAGAAGGGACATGTCATTACTGCCGGGAGCTGCTTGAGGTAAGCGCCGCTCAAAGCCTGCATCCCTGAGCCTCTCCCCATGCCCCAACCCACTGCCCCAGCCCTGATCCCCCTCCTGCTCTCCAAACCCCTTGATCCCACCTGAAGCACCCTCCTGCACCCCAAACCTCTCATTCCCAGCCCCACCCCAGAGCCCGCACCCTTGTCCCAGCCCTGATCCCCCTCCCGCCCTCGATCCCAGCCCGGCGCACCCTCCTGCACCCCAAACCTCTCATCCGCAGCCCCACCCCAGAGCCCGCACCCCCGGCTGGAACCTGCACCCCTTCCCGCACCGCAACCACAATTTTGTGAGCATTCATGGCCCGCCATACAATTTCTATTCCCCAATGTGGCCCTCAGGCCAAAAGGTTTGCCCACCCCTGGACTAGATGATCACAATGGTCCATTCTGGCTTTGGAATCTATGAATCTATAGCACCCTCAGGTAGGAGAAATAATTGCCCACTGCCTCCCTTTGAGAATGCATGGCAAAGAAGGAATTGAGCCACAAAAAAGCAGCCCTGGCAAATCTTGCTATGGTCTATAGGTGAGTGACCAACAGTATTGAAGGCAGTTGATAGATCTGATATTATCAGCATGTACACCCGATCTTCATCAGCAGGAGCAGATCACTAGTGTGATCTGCATTCCATAACCAAATCTGGTACAGTAGAACCTCAGAGTTATGAACACCAGAGTTACAAACTGGTCAACTACACACCTCATTTGGAACCAGAAGTATACAATCAGGCAGCGGGGGGAAGCAAATACAGTACAGTATGGTTAGAATAAAAGAAAATTTTAGAAAAAAAAATTGACAAGGTAAGGAAATTGTGCTTATTTCATTTAAAGTAAGATGGTTAAAAGCAGCATTTTTCTTCTATATAGTAAAGTTTCAAAGATGTATTAAGTTAATGTTCAGTTGTAAACTTTTGAAAGAACAACCATAATGTTTTGTTCAGAGTTATGAACAACCTTGATTCCTGAGGTGTTCGTAACTCTGAGGTTCTATTGTATTCAGATTGACAAAGTTCCAGGAGATTTGAAACAACTGCATGCTCACAGCTGACTTGCCCTAACCTTTTCAATAATCTTAACTAAAAATTGAAGGTTTGAAGTATTGCCTTTGTGTGTCTGTCAAAAGGTGGCTTCTTGAGTGGTGGCAATACATGTTCTCCACTCAGTAGACCGTTTGCCCTTCTGCAAGCAGGCACTGAAAGCTCCATCCATGAGGGGTGAGGTTCTTTGCTCTACTGATGGAAGTCAGCAGAGTGAGTGATACTCCATTGACCTTTATCGTGCTTCCTGCGAGCTGTAACTTTCGAACCCTTAGCACTTCCCTGTAGGGGGCAGGTTTGGCAGAAGGAAGGGGGTTGCCCATTTTGCTTAGACGTATTCCTGGCGGTTACATCCCATGACAGCCTTTAATTAAAGCTTCGTCTTTAATTCCTGGAGCCGCCAGCCCACTCCTGGAGCGCTGCGCTGCTGAAGGCACCTAGCACCCGGGGACTCAGGGCGCTCCCCTGGGGACGGAACCCGGAGGACACACACCCCCCCCCCCCGAAGGGGGATTTCGCTCCCCCCGGGGCGGGGGCGAAGGGCGCGGCCTGCGGAGCGCGCCGGGCGGGCCAGGGGCTTTGGGCGGCGCCGCTCAGAGGCGCGGTGGAAGGAGCCGGTCGGGCTGGGGGCAGGTTGATTGGCGTCTCTGTCCCCAGCTGCCCCCTTTAGCCCCGCCCCCACATCCAGGGCCAATCGCTGCTCACGCAGCTGGGCGGAAGAGCCGAGAGCGGCGCTTTCCTTCCTCACTTCCGCCCTTATCCAGACGTGTCCCGCCCTCTGCCTTCCCGGATTGGCTGTCGGGTGAGGCGTCACTAGCGCCGGCGCAGAGCGCACGGCAGCGGGGGAGGGGCGGCGAGACGGAGCGTTTCCGGGTTGGGAGAGTCGCTGCCGCCGCCGCTTGTGTCCGTCCCGCTCTGAGGCCGCCGCGATGAATCGATTCTTCGGGAAATCGAAGCCTAAAGTGCCGCCGCCGAACCTCACCGATTGTATCGGGACGGTGAGTGTGTGAGCGGGGGCGGGGCCAGCCGGGCGGGCACCGGCCGGGCCGCCCCTCCCGATCCCGTGTTCGGGTCGCCGAGGCGGCTCTGGCCCGGGTTAGCGGGGAAATCTCCAGCCGGGGTGCGCCCCCCGCACCGGGCCGTTGTTGTTACCAGGACTTGCGTGTGACTCACCCCCGGGGATACACAATCCCTTCCCCGCCCCCCGCCGCCAGCCAGCCACACCCATACGGGGAGCCACACCCCGAGAAACACACAGCGACACGAGAGTGAGACACAGCTCCCCTCTCCCCACTGAGAGAGAGAGACACCTACGGAGAGAGCTGGGGGGAGGGGGCACCTCACCCCCACTCCCACCCGAGACACACAAGCACAAGACAGACACACAGTGACTCCTATAGAGGAGGAGACCCTCTCGAGAAATATGCCGCAACACCGAGAGAGAGAGAGAGAGACCCCTTCCCTCCCTCCCTCCCATCTATATTCAGACTCCTATGGACAGACACACTCAGAGCCCTGGTCCCTCAATGTTTTCTCTGTTGTTACCGACTCTATTCATCCTTCCAAAGGGCTGTCACACACCCCCCTCCTTTCTTTTCTTGTTCTCTCATAACTCCCCACTGCCTGCCAATCCCAAACAGCACATTGTGGAAAAGCTGGACTGGGCCCAGCAGGAAGCCCACACCATGCAGTTCAAAGGGTGGCCAAGTCACATGAATACCATCCTCAGGCTGGTGAAGAATGATGGGATTGTTCTTAGCACAATCTCTGCCATGGACGAACTTGCTGCAAAACAGAGTAAAGACATACAGAGATGTGATGGGCTTGTTTAATTGTCCTTTAACTAGTACAAGTTGAGAAGTATTAATAGAGCAGTCAAACATGTAGTTGAGTGCCTGACTGCTATTGTAATGTTCTTCTTGAAAGAAAATTTAGGAAGACATTTAGGAGATCAGACCACATGATGTGGTGGTCCTTTTGGCCCTAAAAATATATGAAATGCAATCTTCCAGAAAACTTTTGCTTTAGGGATCATACCTTTCCTCTATATATTAAACAATTAAAAAATGAGGAAAAAGAATATGATGCTTTGAGGTATTTGGCTAACTTCTTGGAAGATTTAAATTATGCAGCATTCTAAAAACAAATAGACTTTTTAGCCCTTATGGCGGCAATGAAACCTTCCAAATGTGAACTGAAACTACTACAAAACTGATTCACAACTGTTTTCTGGAATCTGCAGACAGTCTGAAACAATTCCTGTAAAGAAACTGCCCCATTCATCTCAATGAGTTGTTACCTTTTCAACCTAATGATGGTCCTATTAAGAACAGAATTTAGGTGCTCAACTGTGCCTAACATGCAATTGCATCAACTGTGTGTGCACATCAGATAATTGCATATGCTAGTGGACAAATAAACAAATGGAAGAGATGTTCATGGTCAGTGTCTGGGATAACTTTTCCTACTGAGTGATGCTCCTTGCAATTACTTTACTAACTAAAAGTGCTTGGCCTGATTTTCAGTGGTATGCTGTAGAATTATTCTTTAAACAGTAAATCTTCTCTAGTCTTGTAGACAACTCATTTGTGTAACAGGTACACTATTTAGTATGTACATAACAGATTCCATAATAAGGAAGGGGATGATGTAGTGGCTTTTTAATTGGCCTCAAAATGTCAATATAGAGAGCAGTGTACAGCGATGAAGATAGTGTACACATTGTGAGGCTCTCAAAATTGCCTAGTTTAATGCATATAAATATTTAAATACTACATTATCAATTTTGGACACTTCTTTACACTGTTTGATGGATAGTCTTAGCTGCTGCCTCAATCCTTTTAACGTTTCTTTATATTTACGTTTGTTCTTTTCTAGTTGCTCGGCAATGTATGACAACTAAACAGGTGTCTGTGGATAGACTGTAAGGGTACAATTAGTGTCAATGATAAAAATTTAAGAGTTGATAGAGGGTAATTAAGCCTCACCTTTTTCAATATAAAAATAATTCCTAGTGCAGCATAGACTACAAGTAATGCATAATATAACAATCCTTACCAAGTTCAATTATGCTGATATACTGATAAAAAGAATGCAAATTATTGGGAGAGGTAATTCAATTTTAAATTAGGTCAGGGTTCACCCCAAAACAGTTACTGAAAATGTAAGGCTACTCTTCACCCTTTTCTTTTTCCTGACAGTTTATATTGGATTGTACATTGTCGTCTTATTATTTACTCCTGTTTGGTAAATTTTTTTTTTCCAGTAAAACAACAGAAATTAGTAGTTTACTTCAGACAAGTAGTCAGAATGCTTAGTTTGGGGCGCAAGAAGGCATAATTAGAATCTTAGATATGTCATGAGAAACAGAAGTTTAATATTTTGTTCTGGAATAAATTTGATACTCTCACCATGGGCCTTTCATCTGGAGATAAATGCAGTGCCTCTGTACTTGTATCATTCACTTGTACAGGAAAGAAAATGATTTAATAGTGAAATCCATTTCTCCTTTGTGTATGTTAACTGGGATTCTCCTTAGATTATGTGGAGAATTTTCTCCTACTTTGTACACACACGCTTTTTTGTATATCAGTGGTTTAAACATAGAATTTAAAGACTCTGGACTCAGTGGTTTAAATCCCAATACAGCCAGCTCAGTCCTTTGGAGGCAGATAAACTGAGTTCCATGCACTCTGCAATGTAGGAATCTTTCCAACATCACCTTAAAACTGAGGTTCTGTCTATTCTGTGTACATTAGATTCTATGGCATACATAATTAGATTAGGAGAGTCTGCCTCAGTGTCTTATTTAGTCATCCTGTTATCCAGAATGATGTGCGCTAGTTGTCCAAATAATAATTGTCCTCCCACCCTTGTGATGGTTGAGTTAAAGGGTAGATGGATGTTTGTGGAGAGCTTTAGGACCCTTTAAGAGTTGTTTCAAGGCACCATAAATGTACAATATTTTTAAAATGTTGTACAATTTATTTTCCTTTTATTAATAAAACAGCTGGCATACTGGAAAGCTTAAAGTAAATCTTTCAGTGCTAGCTGTAGCCAGGCATTTTGTCTCTAGTGTGGAGAGAGCTAATATCAATTGCTCTGCATAGAAAATGCCCCTGGCAATAGTATATTATCAATGTCCTCCTCCAAGCTGGCATATACTGTCTCTTTGTTTAGAGGAAAAAGGGGTCTAACAGAAGGATAAATGCGCCAGAATTAAAATGTTGACAGATTACCTATATTCAGATACGATACAAATTGAATTTGCAAATTTAATGTCATACCACTGAGTAAAAATGTAGTATGATTGTATGCCCCTCTCTAGTAATGATTCACAGAATGAAAAGCATACGTTTTCTTTGAGACACTTCTCTGAATACATAAAGTCAATAAGAAAGCATTAATTAAAAAAACAGACTATTAGGAGGAATCTTGGCCACCTTTTGTCATCTAATTGTACCTTCCAAAAACCTTTTGACATTTTAAGTCTAGCTTGTATAACAGCAACTCTCTGTGTGAACACATTTTACTTCAAGGACTACAAGTGCCTGGAAAAAATCTTGAGTGTTAGCAATGAATTTTTTGTCTGTCTTCCTTGTACCACAGGTGGATAGCAGAGCTGAGTCAATTGACAAGAAAATTAGTAGGCTCGATGCAGAACTGGCGAAGTATAAAGATCAGATGAAGAAAATGAGGGAGGGGCCTGCAAAGGTAAGAATCCTATTTGGTGTACACGTGAGAAGGTGAAGTGACTCACACTTTCAGTAATTCACATAATGGAGCAATGTCATAACCAGTTCTCCAGGTTCTTAGAAGTATCATTACAAGTGCTTCCTGTAATCTTGGGAGAGAGTGGGATACTATAAGCTTGTCTGTATTCTCAGCTATTTCCCAGATCTGTGCCATATCGGTTGCTAGTCTTGAAATAAAGTTGCATTTTCATAATGCTACTCTGTGTAAAACTAAAAAATTGGCTACAAAGTCAAATACTTTTATTACCTCCTTTTTATATCTACATCAGGCTATTAGAGATGGTAGGCTTGGTCAAGCACTCTCTGGCCATCCAGTCACACTGTGTTAAATTGTCTTCCTCTGCACTAATCACTGTCTCTCTTTTCATAGTTGTCACAGATTTCACTAAATTGAACACCTACCATGGGAAACATTAAAATGTCAGTAAAATGCTAAATGTAAACTTTGTCTTTTTTTTTTTTTAACTGAGAGATGCAAATGAGATCTCAGTGTGGTTAGGGGTAAGGTTGGAAGTGGGACCAGTTTGCTTACTTTAAGGTTCTCTCGGGTAGAGCTTGCAAACCATAATATGGAGAACAGTGGTGTGGGGAGAGGAGGAAGCAGGGAGAAAATGCAAGAACTTAGAAGTACAATCTGGGTATCCCTGTGAAAACTGTAGGCTTCCTTGGGAGAAGGGAGTCTGTGTTCCTTTTCTTGCTTTCTCTCCCTCCTTCCCCTGCGGCTCTGAGGTCAAGTCTGCAGGGCAGGCTCCTTGGTTTAGTTGCCTATGGAGGAGGTTCCAAATCTTTCAGAAATGGCTAGAGGGGGGGAAACCCCATGAGCTTGAGAAATGGGGCAAACACCTAAAGGAAACAACTGTTAACACAGTTTAGTTTGTTTTGAGTTTTAAAGTGAATGGAAATTCTTCATGCATGTAGTGATAGCACCTTACAAAGCATTATTTGGTTGATACTGACCATTGAAATGTTTTTGAAAAGTAATGTCCAGAGAAATTTGCCATTTATCTGAGTGTTCTGCTTTTTGGGTGTGTTTTTCCTTTATTTAAAGAGAAGTTATATGGGGTTTCATTATTACCAACAGAGAGATATGCCTGTTTCAATACTTATTATGAGTATTCATTGTGACTGTTAACTGTGTTTAACAGCTCTCACAAATTTAAAGAAAGGACCTCTCACAGTAAAAAAAATAAAAAATAATTTTATGCATTAAATATTGTAATAGTGTAACCCAGAGCAATTAAATTGTTACCTTTGTTTTTACTAACAACTGGCTGTCATTTCTCTTTCAGAATATGGTTAAACAGAAGGCTTTGAGAGTATTAAAGCAGAAGCGAATGTAAGTTTCAAACTTTCTTAATCCTGATTTAGTGAAATTCTGTTTAGTTTTGGGAGGATTGGCACACTTGCCACTTCCTCTTCCATTTTTGTGCCATTTCTTGTGAGTATTCTTGCAAACAAATCATGGAAGAAATCGTAGTCAGCTGTTTATAAACATCCAGTTTTTGATCTTGAAGTATCAAAGCTAAAAAAATGTCAGTGTCAGCATGTCTGTGCATTATTTGTATATAAATAGGTATGATATTATTTAATATACACATAATATTCTATAATGTGCAGTACTGGTACACCTTGAATTAAAACAAAATGACTGGTAAATCCTGGTAAATCATTGAAGTTACACTTGATTTTCTGTCTTGCTTTTATATAGAGAGAGATGGGTATTGCTGCATGTTATATAAATTTCTACTTTACATGCATGAATCAGCATCACAGTAAGTTCTTTATATGCACAATCGATGGCCCCTTGGATCTCACTGGTGTTCTTAACATTCCGGTTGGACCCAATCAGAGCACTCTATGGGATGAGCTACGTTTCTCCCATATTGCTGTGCCATTAGTAAGTACAGTAACTCCTCACTTAACGTCGTCCCAGTTAACGTTGTAACGTCACTGATCTATTAGAGAACATTCTCTTTTAAAGTTGCACAATGCTCTCTTATAATGTTGTTTGGCAGCCGCCTTCCTTGTCCACTGCTTGCAGGAAGAGCAGCCCGTTGGAGCTAGCTGGTGGGGGCTTGGAACCAGGGTGGACCGGCAGCCCTCCTATCAGCTCCCATAAGTTCCCTGTACAGCAGCCGCCCAGCAGGCTATCAATTGCTGGGCAGTTCAGGTGTCCCTCCCTCCCACTGCCATGTGCTGCTCCTGCCCTCTGCCTTGGAGCTGCTCCCGGGAGCCTCCTGCTTGCTGTGCAGGGGGTGGAGGGAAAGAGAGGTGCTGATGTCAGGGTGTCCCTCTTTCCCCATTCCTGCCCCCCCCGCTCCTGTACCCCATCTCCACAGAGCTTGGGGGTGGGGGGAACAGGGCTCAGGGTGGAGGGAGCTTGCTGGCAGCTGCTGCTGTCTCAACTTGCTTATCTACTTAAAAAGGCAGTGTAGTTAAAGTGGGGTCAGCGTACTTAAAGGGGCAATGCACATCTCTCTCTCACACACACACACACACACACACACTGTGTGTGTGTCTTTCTCTCTCTCTCTCTCACACATACCCCCCACCCCCCGCACTTTGGAAAATGGAGGGAGTGGTGCGCTCCAGTGGGATAGGTTTCAAAGTAGCAGCCGTGTTAGTCCGTATCCGCAAAAAGAACAGGAGTACTTGTGGCACCTTAGAGTCTAACAAATTTATTTCAGCATAAGCTTTCGTGGGCTACAGCTCACTTCTTCAGATGCATAGC
>NW_020664534.1:4599440-4608936 GCF_002925995.2 Terrapene triunguis | reverse complement strand
TGTGTGTTTCACTCTATGCATCTGAAGAAGTGAGCTGTAGCCCACGAAAGCTTATGCTGAAATAAATTTGTTAGACTCTAAGGTGCCACAAGTACTCCTGTTCTTTTTCCAGTGGGATAGTGTGCATTCATCATCATCTTCAGTTTCCACAGGGGATGTTTGCAGGTCTATTGTGTCTCCTCCCTCCATTCGTGCTGCCTTGTAGAGTGCCAGGCTACATTAACAACAATGTGTTAACCCTTGAGGGCTCAGCCCGGTGCTAGTTCATCATTTAGCAGTAAGGCATTCCCTGGGAAATATCCCACCCTCCGACTCCTCCACCTCAACCAAGCTTCACAATCATCATTGCTGTATACAGTATTAAATTGTTTGTTTAAAACTTATACTGTATGTATGTATGTGATATGTCTTTTGTCTGTCGGAAAAAATTCCCTGGAACCTAACCCCCACTATTTACATTAATTCTTATGGGGAAATTGGATTCACTTAATTCATCGTTTTGCTTAAAGTTGCATTTTTCAGGAACATAACTACAACGTTAAGCGAGGAGTTACTGTAATGCACTCATCCCAAATTTGTCGTCAAAACCTTTATATCACAACAAAGCACACTATATAAACCTGTGTAAACATGGGCATGCCTGGTTTCCAACCATCTAAGCAAAAGTTTAATTCTGCATTCAGAAATAGCTTTATCAAGTAACAGACATCAATACATAGTCATGTTCAATGGCCCCTAGAACAAAATTAAAATGACTATTACTGAACACTGTTTACAAATAAGTAAAGAGCAAAGGTTGCCTTCTATTTTTGTTTCCAAGTTTGAAAAGTGCTATTTCTCTCAGGTATCTTCCAAATTTAATTAGGGTTACTTACAAATTGTATGATCTACAGTAATGTTTTAAACACAGCATTTGTAATACTTTAACAGGTATGAACAACAGCGGGATAATCTGTCACAGCAGTCTTTTAATATGGAACAAGCCAATTACACCATCCAATCACTGAAAGACACAAAGACAACGGTATCAGTATATTCATTTCAAGTTTGCTTTATTTATAAGTGCTGCAGTAGATACAAGCATCTTGTCTGACTCTCTTTCTAGGTTGATGCTATGAAACTGGGGGTGAAAGAAATGAAGAAGGCTTACAAGCAAGTCAAAATTGATCACATTGAGGTGAGCATTTGTACTGCTTACTACTAAACTATCCAAATATACTGTTAAAATGCTCAATAGTGACTATTACTGTGCACACAAAGTTTATTTGGAATTAAACATTCATTGCCTAAACCAGAGAGAACAGTGAAAATGAGCTAACTGCACAACTGATTGCTTCAGTCAGAAATGAGCAGCTCTACAGCTTTTGTTAAAGATGAAACTGATCTGATTTTCTATACACTGCTAAACCTGATCATGTGGATTTTTAATTCCTCTGACTGCACAACCCAGCACTTGGCTTTCAATTCATCTAACTGAGTTATCCCACTGGAACTACTTCTCTGCTCCAGCCACTTTTTCCTCCCAAACTTTATGATGATCTGCTCTGGTTATGTACTCCTTCCACTTTTGCTTCCTAATGTTCTTCCATGTTACCTTTGTTTCTTCCCTCCTTCCAAATCGGTTCACCATGTTCCCAACCTCTCCTCCTGGTACCTCCTGAAAACACAATTCCAAGAGGTCTACAAGGCTTAGTCCTTCCCTAAGAAGTTTTTTACTAAATAACTATGACTTTGCCCCAAAAATAAAAGTGCAAAGGTTAAAACACATTCTAAACGTGACTGCTACATCATTTTATGGGTGTATTCTATCACCGTTTCTTTGTTTATGCACAGTGTCTACATTGCAAGCCCTTTGGGGGCAATGCTTGTTGTCTTACCTGCATAAGCATTTAGTGTAAGATTTACACTAAAATCTGTATTTTTTTTTTTTAATTGATTGACTTCATCATGGCACAACTCAAGTTAGTCCTCATTCTTTAGAACACCCAGATAAGCTTCTGGCTTCCTCAAATTTCTGTACTTGAGGTTTATTCTTTTTAGGCCTCCCAATTAGTGTTTTCATAAGTGTTAGTTACAAATATGGATATATCCTTAGCACTGAGCATAAATGTGTCTATAGCTTTCAATTTTGGGTCTCTTCTTCCATGTCTATAAATTGTTAAAAACCCAAGTGTCTGGGCTGAAAATATTGATAAAACAAGAGTTTGATATACAATACTGTACTTGGAATTGTGGAAAAGACTTCATTGTCTTCTAGCTAGACAATCATCCTGATGTGGAACTACTTCCATCTTCTCAACTCTGTTATGAAATATAATAATGCTTTGGATTGTCCCATAATGTCACTGGGCTGATCACTTTGTGTATGGCTTTTAATATCTGACCAGATGTAGCATTTTCTGTGGGAACAGCCATTCCCAAGTCTACTGGTTTTTGGTGTGTTTTGTGAAATCCTATTTAATCACATTTCCCCATTCTTCCTATCCATATTGGTTCTGTCACTTCACTCTTTCAACTACTTCTGATCCCGCCTCCCCCTTCATCAGTGGCATGAGTTTCACAGCTAACATTCCTGCTCTGATCTCTCATGCTTTAAATGTCCTTTCAGCCCATTCTAGATGCTTCTGACCCCATTCTAGAATGTCCTGCCATCTAATATAGTTTTGCCATTGGTTTTGACTGGCTTCATTTGCAGTCTTGGAAGTGTAATGTCTGTTTTAGTATGCAAAGAATCTATTAAGCATGCTAGGAGACTTTTATCATTTGATATGAATATAAGTGAGGAAAAAATGGTCCCTGCACTTCCACACTAGAGTTCAGTGTATGAAATTTAAAAAAAATCGAGTTTAGTTTTGCTTTTTAGTATGTGCCTCATATCTTCCTTGTGCAAGCTAACACTAGATTCTAGTTTTTTAAAAGTCTTTTAAATTCACTCTGGAGAAGTATAAAACAACCTGCTACGTTCAGAGATTTTGGTGCCAGTTCCCCTCCCTCTGTTCTAGTCCATATATTTATTTATATATTTTTTTAACCGCTGAGAACCCGGAGGGTTACACCAAGTGCATAATTAACACAATATTCTAGTCTTATAACAGGATTTATAAATTAAAATGACTCAGCAGAGTAGCTTATTCTGCAACATTAGCTCCTGAATCACTTCTGAATTTCAGTGTATAGTTATAGTTGAATCAGCTTGTAACTGTGCAATTGGGACAAGTTTAACTTTGTTACTACTACAGGACATACAAGACCAATTGGAGGATATGATGGAAGAAGCCAGTGAAATCCAGGACGCACTGGGTCGTAGTTATGGAACACCAGAGATTGACGAAGATGATTTGGAAGCAGGTTAGTGAGTATAGGGAGATTCAGTGGTACTTTTAGTTTCTGCAAGAGTACAATTTCTTAGGGTTCTCCCCCCCGCCCCCCCTCCCCCCAGAAATTAGTAGATAGCTGATTATTTTTAACTCGGAAGTTGCACAGGCAAAAGCACAAGTTAATATATTAAATAATTGACATTTATAGAATTTTGTGGTTACTGAAGAAAAAAATCTTTTCTGCGGGGTTAATTCTAGTTTCTCGCTAGTGCTTTTCTGTATCACTAATTGTCTTGTTAAGTAACATCAATTTGTTTGGCTCAGATATAGATGGTTGTTGCTTCTTTATTGGAGCAGCTTCCCTCTCCCTCAGCTTTCTGAATATGAATCCTTCCTGCATTGTCAGATGTTGCTTAGTGCACAAACAATGCTCCACCATCCCTGTCTATCCTGGGCTGCTATTTGCATGTCCTCTTTGTTGTGAAGCCCCATAAGTTTTCCTTTTCGGAGTAGTATTTGATGGAGGGATTCTGTCAGTTGGCTCTGTGGCGGGATCCCAGGAGAGGATGCCCAGGCTGCATCCCGAAGTGATCAGTGAGGAGACATTCCTGTACTCCCACTATTCCTTCCCCAGTTTCCTCCTCTGGGCCCTCCCCTTCCCCCCCAAGACACATTTCTCTGTGCTCCCTAGGAAGGGGTCTGTCCCTTGTTCATCTGCAAAACTCTGCCAGCTAACAACTGGGACAGTTTCCTTAGCCATTGAGAACACCTCTCCTGCCCCTGATCTTGAGGGCATGTTGCCTTCTGCTGGAAAGGAGCTAATCTCAGCCCCTCCCATACTTGGAAGCATGTGGCTTCTCTGTGTTAGAGTCATGGGAATCCTCATCTGAGATTCCATGCCCCTTCTTTGGGCTCTCCTCTGGGACACATTTATCTATGCTCCCTAGAGCTGGGTCTATCTCTGGTTCAGCTGCAACTTGCTGGCAGCTAACAACCTGGACAGTTTTCTCCCGGGCAGGCACTATACCCCCATCCCTTCCTGATGTGGTATTGCCTCCAGCTGCAGTGCAGGAACTGGTCTCAACCAGCCTCCCACCTGGAAGCATGTGGCTTCTCCCTGCTGCAGAAGAATCAAGGAGACTCTCTCCCATTCTCTCAGCAGTTCCTGAGACCTTTCCCTTTCCCTCGGGGGTTCCAACATAAAACTCCCTCCTGCTGCAGGCAAATATTTTAATCCGAGCTACACGGAAAAAATCATTACCAAGAAGCAGGTCGACTAGGAGGTGTTCCATTACCCCCACAGTCAAAACACTTTCCAAACCTTCCCATGCCACATGTGCTAGTTTAGCTAGTGGTACGAGGAATCTGTTTTCACCCACCCCCACAATCTCTGCCATTTGGCCAGGTAACATAATGGCCTTTTGGACCCCACACTGCTTAGCCAGAGAGATCTGGGCCCCTGTATCCCTCTGCCTCAAGCATTCCTTGCCATTAATTTGGACAACCTGAACATGCTCCATATTTGGTTCTGCAGAGGCTAATCTCACAAAACCAATATGATAGGTTTTGATTGCCTAGGGGGTTTCTGTGTTGAGGACAGCAAAACTACATGAGCTATTGGTTGCCTGCTTCCTCCTAGCATAGGGCGTTTATTCCTCAAACGATCAGTGGAATTGCACTGATAGCACCTTTTGGGCTCTTCTATTTTTACAGGAGATTTGGGATGAGGGTTAGAGGAATGGTTTTGGGGAGGTGAGTACCCAGCCTCCCAGCCACCCTTCCTCTTGCTAGGGATAAGCTTTAAACACCTCTTTCAGTGGTTTGTTTTCAATAGATGCCTGGGTCTGTTCAAAGGCATCCGCTAGAGATGCCATCTCATCCACAGACTTTACATTTTTGTCCCATCAACACTGCTTTACATCAGCCTTGCATATGCCTAGGAAATGCTCTTGAGCCACAAGATCAAACATTCCCTCAAAGCTGGTAACACCTTTGCCCCTCACCCACTTTCCCATCACATCTTTCATTTTGTTCAGATGTTCCCCATTACTCATACCAATATCCCTCTTAACTCTGTATGTTTCAGGGGTAATCTGAAACCTTTACAAAATAGTGTTTTTAAATTTACAATAGTCTAAAGCAGTGGTTCCCAAACTTGTTCCACCACTTGTGCAGGGAAAGCCCATGGCGGGCCGGGCCGGTTTGTGTACCAGCCGTGTCCGCAGGTTCGGCCGATCGCGGCTCACACTGGCAGCGGTTCGCTGCTCCAGGCCAATGGGAGCTGCTGGAAGCGGCGCGGGCTGAGGGACATAGTGGCCGCCGCTTCCAGCAGCTCCCATTGGCCTGGAGAAGCGAACCACGGCCAGTGTGAGCCACTATCGGCCGAACCTGCAGACGCGGTAGGTACACAAACCGGCCCGGCCCGCCAGGGGCTTTCCCTGCACTAGTGGTGGAACAAGTTTGGGAACCACTGGTCTAAAGCATCCTCAATGGGCATTTCATTAAATACATTCAGAGCTTTACTAATTAATTTTGCAATCAGGGTAGGAACTCTCTTGGCATCAGGGATTTCATGCACTGCATGCAGCCTTTCAAATGTGGTCAGATATTCAGTAATATCATCTGCCTCATTGTATGCAGGACATAAATGGTCCCAATTGTGGATTTTTGGTGTGATGGGAATTGCTGGGATTGGTGGGTTCTGGTTCTGCTTCTCTAGCAGGTTCAGTTGGTGTTTTTGCTCCCGCTCTTTCTTTTTCCTCTCACTCCTTTTCTCTTTCCTCCTGCTTTTCCTTTATCTCCAGTTCTTTCAGTTCCAATAATCTCTGGTTCTCCCTTTCCTTTTCTGCAACCTGCAGCCTAAAAAGCTCCAACTTCGCAATCACTTCACTGCTTTTAGTCATTTTCCTGCTTTTCGCTCCCTACTTCCAAACAGAAAATAACAAACTGGTAGCTTCCTCCTGACTGTCCTTAGCCACCACACTTAAAGGCTCACTTAAAATCTTTACACCAGTGTATGAAATGCAAATCTCCCTGATACAACAAGCTGTGTATTTCACCCTACTCGCTGCACCACTGGAACGGGATCCCCCTGGGGTGAAGTCTGGGACTGTGGGACCACTGTTCCCCCTTAACTCTCTCTAGTCTGGGGTGTCTCTCACAATGCCTTGCTAGTACCAGCAGCAAAGCCCTCCAGGTGCTGTTATTGCTCAGCACAACTCCTCCTCCTCCCTCCCCCCCACAGCTAGATTGCATGAATTCTCCCAGAGCCACTCATGAATCACACAGGGAAAGGCACCAGCCAAATCCCCCCAGCTCCCAGCACTGTACCTCAGAAATAGACCGTCTTGAGGTGCTCAAGATGGTCAGTGCAAATGTATGTATTGGTTTACCACTTCATCAATGGAAAGTAGATATACACCAGCCTTTGCAAAACCTGAGCAGATTTACCACACACTTCAGGCAGACTCACTGGTAAAGATAAATAGTAAAACAAATTTACTGGCTACAAAAGATAGCTTTTAAGTGATATTAAGTGATGGGCAAAAAGTCAGTTACTTACCAAAAGAAAAGAAAATGTAAGCACGTAGTCTAAACTCTCAATCCTATTAGACTGGTCAACAACTAGACTAAGCAGTTTTTTCCTCACCCCACTGATGATGTAGTTAATAGTACACAGATTTCACTCTTGAAATCTGGGCCAGTCCCCTCAGTTGGAGTCTTCTGAGTGTCCTTGTTGCTTGCAGCGTAGGTGGGTGAAGGCGAAAGGCCAAGCATGAGACCCCTGTGTTTGATTTTATATCCTCAATCCATGTGCTTGTAGAACACAAGTCCAGGCATGTCTGGGCATTGCTGAGTCTCCAGGCAAGGTTGAGCAATTCTCCTGGTGTGGTCTCATGCATGCGAGTCATTGAATTGTAGCTCCCTTGCTGGACAATGGTGGTTGATGGGTTGGTTGATACCCTGCCTGGGTATTGGTTACTTTCCTTGCTGTTGCCTCTGGGGAGCTAATATCTGGCTGATTCCCCAATTTACATTGTTTTAGTGACAACTATACAACAAAATTCTCATAACTTCATATGCATTAATGATATACATATATGGATAGAGAAATAGAAAGAGAAATATACATATATGGATAGAGACTTTCAGCAGATCATAACCTTTCCCCTGATACCTTACAAGGCATGTGTTATATGCAAGATCACCATTTTATAAAAATGAGAAATATGGGGGTTACTCCAAGGTACAAAATGTCACAGCCCCTTTTGCGTGTTCCTCTAGCTGCCTTATGGCACGTCCACCAAGGCAGATGCTCTGGTTTTGTTCTTAACACATCCCCCAGTAACTTCCTTTACATGTATTTTTTTTTCCTTGCCAAAGAAATCCCTTGCTTAATTTAACATCACTGTGATCGATCAGTCCTTCAGCCCTCGTATAGCTGTAACGTATGTAATGTAATTCAATTTCAGAACTGGATGCCTTAGGTGATGAGCTATTAGTTGATGAGGACAGTTCCTATTTAGATGAAGCTGCATCTGCTCCAGCAATTCCAGAAGGCACTCCTACTGACGCAAAAAACAAGGTGGGCCTTTTCCCCTCTCATTTAATAAATGTACAGTAAAACTTGTTTTAATCAGTCACTCATGACACTGATAAAGCTGTTGCTTAATGGAAAGCCTTAAAGGTGGAGCAGAATTGTGCTTAGCATGTTTGGAGATGCTTAGGGTAGTCTCTTGTATAGATTTCACTTGTATGCTTTGGGAGGCCAACTTTACTGTACAAACTAATGTTGTCTTTCTGCTGTAAAAATCTATTTCCCCAGAAGGTACTGACTGTAGTTAGTTGAAAGGGCTGTCATAGTGTACTTAGCATTTTTACATGTTTTTTTTTCAAACAAATCTAAACCAGCATTTTCCATGTTCTTTCAACGTTTTTCACGTGGCTTTTGTATGTAAGCATATGTCAGCAGATTGATGTTCAATTTTCACTTTTTTGGACTATAATAAAATGGATAAGTGAGGTCGGCTACAGAAAATACTGATGCCCCTATTTGGTCTTGTAACTCCAAACTATAAAGTAATCTTAAAGGTTGTATACCTAATTGATTAAACTATATTTTTTTTCTTTTTTTCCCCATAGGATGGTGTATTGGTGGATGAATTTGGACTGCCACAGATCCCTGCTACATAAACATGCATTTTTAGAGCACATTGGAAATGGCAAGTTACTTCTTACAAATCAAATCAGCAAAACATTTTTTGAAATCCTGGAAAACTTGCTTTTTCAGTATAACCTTAATATCACTACATCTTAAAATGCAATATGAATGGCTGGTGGTGTTTCCTTTCTTGGAAGAAAGTTGATATACTACTGACTTTTCTATTGAGGAGAAAAATTGGCACAATTTCCTTCAGTGGATGCATTCAGTCTACTAGGTTTTGATTATCCAGTGTTTTATGGAAGAAGTAGTACATGAAAAATAGTGGTGGCTGTTAATAGTTGAGCTTTGTCTTGATTTGATTTGTATTATATTTCTGTTTTCTGAAACAAACTAAGGCTATGTGGCTGCTTACCTTCTGTAAGATAGCTTCCTTATTACTTACTGTACTGATTTAATAACAAATGGATGCATTTTTAAGAATACTTCAGTTCTGAGACTTGATATTGTATTTGTAACTCTTAATTACAGCTGTAACAAATAAATATATACAAAGGTTATCTTTAACCTTATGTATTCCATTTTGACATAAAAGTTTATACCATAGAGTAGCTTATCCTCTTGTGTGGTGTTTTTGGTAGCAGTTTTAACCTGTCCCTTGTTTTCATCATTCAGCATTTGAGCATGGGCCCTCCCTTAACATGCTTGGTCTAAAGCTGGAGGTTGGTCATGATCCTCAAATTTCTCCACCCTTTCATACAGCTCCCTTTTAATAACAATCAAAATAACATTTCTGTAAGGACATTGCTACTGCTGTGCTTCTCCTCTTGTCGTGAGTCAGGGCATTACAGCTTTCTCTGACCACTATTGCTCTGTAGATTGTCTAGCAAAAAGTGGTTATAGAACAAATGGCCATCTCCCTTTCTTTGGACCCATTGGCCAGAAGAGTGAGAGTACTCTCCAACTCAAATCTCTTCTACTGAAGATTGTATTGCCAAGTCTTGTAGCAGACTCTCTT
>NW_020664534.1:4588305-4599430 GCF_002925995.2 Terrapene triunguis | reverse complement strand
TATTCATATATAATCAAAAATACAAAATAGTTTACCTGTAACCTTAGTTCTTGCTAGTAAATTTTCCTTCAGCTAAAGAATCAAGCTATAAATAATAATAACAATAAGCCTTAGAACTGTTAACTGGTTGGGAACAGAGAGCCCTCAATTAGTAAACTTGTACATTAGAGAAATGTTGCCTGGAATAGTCTACACATGTGACATTTTCCTCCCATAAGAGAAACTGAAGGCAAAGAAAATAATTAGTTGCAGTACACATACCCTTCCTAAATCTAAGTGGTGATGAACATACCTAAGTACTGTATCTAGTATAAAGCAGAATTTTAAATTGTCAGATTTCAAAATCTGTTTAAAATAACCTAGATGGAAACTGGATTTTAGATCAAATTGTTTTGGACATGTATACAGCATTTTATGTAAATCATCTTCTGTTAATTTAATCTAAAGAAATGTAAATAAAACATTGTATTACAGGATTGATATTTTTAAACTATTTAGTGTGGAATCAAATATTTTACACAGATTGTGAAGTGACAACAAAAATTAGGTATCTTTAGGATCACTGTAAATCTGTATTCCCGTTGCATTAGTTGTTGGCTAACTCCAGTTAACTATGCATGAGAATCCAGTATTGTCTGGCCAGGGGAAGCAAATAGTTTAATAGAACATTGCCCTTTGGAACTGTTTGGGGATTGTTTCTAAATATTTTAGACTTATAACTTAAGTTAGAGAACCCATCTTCCCAATAGAGGACCTATCAGAAACTAAATTGAAATTGTATATGATTTTTAGCTAAATACCCAAGAATCATTTTTTACAGCAAGCAAGGCAAACTTCTGTTTAAGAGACATCTTAGAAAGCATGGGATTCCAATTACTATCTTTAACTAAGTTAATTACTAGAGTTGGTCTAAAAATATAAAAGCAATCAACATTTCCATCCAACATTTTGATGGAAAAAACAATTTCAACAGAATTTTTGTTCCATTGTTGACCAGCTGTATTAATTACCATATTTATTATGGAGACAGGGAGGGGAGATAATTTCTTATTGGACCAACTTCTGTTGGTGAGAGAGACAATTCATTAGCTTGTATCCTTCACTAAAAAGTTGGTCCAATAAAAGATATCTCCCCCACCTTCTCTCTCTAGTATTCTGGTTCCAACACAGCTACCACGCTGCATACAATGTATTTATTATGAACATTTCCTTCGTATACTTATAAAGCACTTTCCCCTTAAAGTAAGTAGCAGTATGGGAAATGTTCCCGGCTTGCCCTTTTTTAGTGGGGGAAAAAAAAGAAAAATCTAACCAAAGTTATGACAGTAAATAATTTAAAAAATAGAGGGTTTATATCCCCTCCAAGCTGCAGGGCATAAACCAATTTCTGACTACTGGGGTTAGGAGGAAACCTCCTGGGGACATGTTATAAATGCCCACTGCATTGTACCTTCCTGTTAAGTTGCTGGTACTGCCTGCTTTTGGAGGCAGGATATTGGACCAGATGGACTGCTGGTCAGATCTAGTGTGGTATTTCCTCTGACTGCTGACAGATCAGGTTGCTTGGTGTTTTTCAACAAGTTATCCATTCGTTGTAGTTTAAGTGCTAAAATAGTAATGTCAACATATTTTTTTCCAAGTTGCTATGAAACTGACTGTTGGTGTAATCATACTTGCACTCTTACTGCAGATACTCCAAAGTGCTTTTCTTGTTTATAAATGGAAATGCTCTTAATAATGAACATGCCTGTTTCCTCTGGGCAGCAATGAACAAAAGCAAGAAGTGTACAATTGCATATTGTAGCTCTCATTCAATTTTCAAATTTGCAGATGCATAATTTTTTGCATTGATTTTTAGGTTGGCATAGGGTACCCTTTTGCTCTCCTAGTTAAAATGTGCAAGTATCCAGAACTTTTTTAGAAAACTGATTTACACCTTTTGTGGGCATTTTCCCATTTTTATTATTACAGTGGTGTCAATTCTGTATTTGAGGATTAGAAAAATTATGAGTGTTACAACTTCACCCTACTTGAATGTTTCCTGATAAAATGCAAAAAGATCTACTAGAGAAGGTACCAAACGAGTCTGTGTTCATAGAGTGCAACAAGCTTAAGTGCCAGTTCTAAAAGAGAAAAGTGCAGAAAACAAAAGTTTAAGAGGTGTAGGCCACAGGTCAGGAAAGCACAAACTGAACTTTAATTACAGCCTGATGTATCAGTCCTGGGGCCCCAATCCTGTAAAGATTTAACCCCGTGAGTGGTGTCACTGGAGTGAATGGGATGACACCGTGTGTAAAGTAACACACAAGCGAATTGTTGCAGCAGGATTGAGGACTAGGTTCTAGGAGTCCTGGGCCCGCTAGCAGGGGGCATTGCGCATCTCCCCTTCCCTGCTGGGGCCATTAGCCGAAGAGCAGCAAGCGGGGGTGAGGCGGGCTGTATATCTGCACGACCCGAGCATTCAACAACTGAGTCCGGCAGGTCCCAAAACGTCAGTAGCCGAACAATACGAGGCGCGGGCCTGATTCCCATCGCTGCGCGAGCCGGGCGCGCTCCTGGAACCCCCCGGGAAGCCGGGACCGGCCTTCGTGGGCTCGCGCAAGGCTCCCCGGGGTCTGTGGGGGTGGGGGCGGGGGCGGACGCGGGAGCGCACCGCGGCCCGGGCGTTGCGTCAGCGTGGGAGGCGGGGACCGGGCTGGGACTCCCTTCCGGTGTCCCCAGCAGCGGCTTCCGCTGTTTCCCCGGCTGGTCCGCAGAGCGGTTTCCGGCGCGCCCCGGAAGCACTTGGTGGCGGCGCTTCCCTGCAAAGGCAGCGGCGGGCGGAGATGGCGTCGCCTGGGACCCCGGTCACCGTGACCGTCACCTACAGTAAGAGGCGCCCGGGGAGTGCGGGGCTCGGAGGCCGGGTCTTCCCTGGGCATCGCTGGCTCCGGCCGGTGTCACTAGGGATCCGCCCCGGCCACTGCCCCGCCCGGCCCAGCGCGCTCGGCTCCAGGGGGAGGCGGGTCCCGCCTTCGTGGCCGGGTCGGGGAGCGCTCGCGCCCCGCTGTCGCAGCGGCCTCCCCAGCAGTCAGGGCCTGGGCCCGGCGATGCCCTGTCCCCGGTGACCCCCGCATACCCCGCCCGCGGGTTGGAGCCGGAAGCTTTGCGCCCACATCCAGGCCCCGTGTCCCTAGCGATCAGCGCCCCTCTCTGGCTCAAAATATCCCCTGCGTGCGCCCGACCTCGCGTGCACCGTGCCCGGCCTGTGGCTCTTGTAGCGCTGGACCACACGGTGCTTAAGCAGCAAATCCCGCAACCCCACAAGGGCTTTGAACCAGCCGCACAAAATCCGTTTTGCTTTGCCGTGATATGAATAGTGCAGCGGCACAAGCCCAAATTTGGGATCGTGGTCTCCTTGTGCTGGGTGCTCCGTGCTCAAGGAGGAAGAGAGAGTCTCTCTAATAAAGATCTGAAACAAAACTAATAACCTAGGCACTGATCCTGCGGTCTGGTCCCTCTAGGTAGACTCCTCTGCCCATGTGCAACCAAACTAAACTCAACATAGGTAACATGGGAGTTAATGCTCTTTTTTCTGAATATATGCCTAGACAACTGACAAAAACAAAATCAAGATCTTTTTGGAAAATGTGTCAACAGTTTTGATGTATTTAATAAATACAAAAAGAACAGGAGTACTTGTGGCACCTTAGAGACTAACAAGGTGCCACAAGTACTCTTGTTCTTTTTGCGGATACAGACTAACAAGACTGCTACTCTGAAACCTATCATTAATAAATACAGGGAGGCAGTATGGCCTTGTGGATAGAGCAACAACTACCTGGGTGTATTTGGGCAAATCACTTCACTTATCTGCCTTTATTTCACTGTCTGTAAAATGGGGATAAAGATATTGACCAGCCTTTGTAAAGCTTTTTAAGATCTACTGATGAAAAGTGTTGTGTTATTATTATTACTTATACTGTGAAATACCCACGAGGTAAAGAGTACTTGATTTGTGGTAGAACAAGAAATCAGACGAGAAAAACTCATAAATTTCAAGAAGGTTGATGTTCCTCCTGACAAAAAGGATATAGGCGTCTGGACTTTTAAGTTCATCATTGTAGTACAATTGTGCAATGATCTAGATATTTAATCTATTGACAGGAGCTTTTTGTTGAAGTTTCATTCTTGTTGACTTTACCTCATGTTTACAAAGTAGGGCCCCGATCCTAGGGTTGTAGGTGTGTGTGTGAGGGCTTGGCTACACTTGCAAGTTACAACGCATTAAAGGAGCCCCGGGCGCACTAGCTCACTACCCGTCCACACTGGCAAGGCACGTAGAGTGCTCTGACTCCACGGCTAGAGCGCTCCTAGTACTCCATCTCAGTGAGTAGAATAACGTTTGATGCGCCCCCGCTGGAGCGCCGCAGCGTCAGTGTGAATGAGCTGTTGCATTACTGCACTCTGATCAGCCTCCAGAAACGTCCCATAATCCCCTTAAATCAAGTGGTCACTCTTGTCATTGTTTTGGATATGCCCTTTGAAAGCTCCGTTTAACAGCGGCATGCTTATCTGCTCTGAGACAAAGCAACCATTACTGTGGAATGCTGTGTGTGAGAGAGAGAGGTGGGGAGGGGAGGCGGAGGTCTGCTGCTGTCTGAACTTACAAGACAACATGCTGACATACTCTCAGCCCCCCAAAAACCCACTCTCTCTGCCCCCACATACACACAACGCACTCCCTGTCAAACTCCACTCCCACCCTCCATTTGAAAAGCACGTTGCAGCCACTTGCATGCTGGGATAGCTACCACAATGCACTGCTCTCTGTGGCCGTTGCAAGAGCTGCTAATGTGGCCTCGCCAGTGTGCTGTCAGCTGCCAGTGTGGACAGACTACAGCGCTTTCCCTACTGCACTCTACAAAGGCTGCTTTAACTCAAAGCGCTCTACATCTGCACGTGTAGCCATGCCCTAAGCGTCTGACAATATCAATGTTGTGTTTCTTTCCTGCCTTTCATTTGTTTTTAAGTATCCTGGATTATAATCTGTTTAGGGCAGGATTGACTCTCTCTTTGTTTGATTAGTGCCCAGAGTAATGAGGCACCAATTCTGACTGGAGTCTTTAGCACTGTAATGGAATGGTAAAGCATATTATACTATTCAGCCACAAGGAGCGTTAAAGGATCTTATAGTGAATATATCTGGTGTGTATTTCTGAGTGGTAAACTCTGTAGTCAATGTATATCTGATACAGAAGCCTGACCTTCTATTAGCAGCCTTGCAACCTACCGTGTATAAGTACATGGCAGGTGTCAGAAGTAAACTAATGCCAGAAGAGAACAAACAGAAGGTATAAAGCAACAAAAGTTGCAGAGAGAGGGAACAAAGCAACAAAGGTTGCAGGATTTCATCAGTATGGCACTTTTCAATGCCTCACAGAGCTTCTGCTTTGACAGGACTTCACAATGGACAGTCTGGAAGCAGTATTTTACAAGATTTCAGATTGCTACAAAGCTCCACCAAGAAACAAGATATTTAGTCAGCTTCTTTAATCTGAGTGATGGGGAAGCAGGCAGAGCATATCTTTAAATCCTTTGACTTTACTGAAGACCGTCACAAAGATGACTGTGAGAGGGTTCTGGCTATGTCTGATGCATACTTTGTACCTCAGAGAAAATGTAGTTTATGAAAGAGCATGTTTTCACCAGAAAATTCAAAAACCAAGGGAAAATGTTGAATATTTCATAAGAGCTCTGAAACTGCAAAACTTGAATGTATCAGAGACAGGCTGGTTTTTGGGTTAACAGATAAAAATCTTTCACAACATCTCCAATTGAAGATAGACTTCACTTAACCCTAGCCACAGCTATATAGATAATAAAGTAGCCTGAATTAATCAAACAGCAGAACAAAAGGCAGGAACAATGTCAAAAACCTGAAATTAGCTTAGAATCTGTAAACAGACACTTGAGTCATTATCATAAAACACCTGAGGCAGAGGGAGAGAACTTCCAGGCTAAGGGGAACAAATTCCAGACTACATGCACAAGGCATGGAAAAAGTCGTATCTCAAACTGTATATGGAAACTACTTGTGGGTTGTTTTTTCTTTCTCCTTTTTTCCTGGGTGGGCAGGTTTCCCTGTCACATTAGCATGTTTGAAGGCAGGCAGTCAAAGCAGAAGACTCCAAGGTTGAATGTCATATCCCTACTGATCAAAGTAATGATCGACAGATCTTGTTAATTACATGTTTTTTTTATTATGGAATAGAGAATGGCAAGAAAAGGGTATTAAAGAGTTAATGAGTGAGTTAGTAGGAAAAGTGTGACTAGAGAGCAGTAGAGGAAGGATGGAGAAGAGCATGGAGAGTGAATTTGTCACCAGGGACTTTGAGGGAAGTGGGATGGAGCAGATTGGAATAAAAAGCTAATCAGTAGACGGAAAATAATGTGCAGAGGCCAAGTTATAAAATACAATATACTGACATTATTGTGTGTGGTGGGTGAGGGACAGGGGCTCCAGTTGAGCCTCTTCCTGTTTTGTTGATGCCCTGGCTATTAGCAACATAAGTGTCTCTTTGTTCCCAGGGACCAAAACCATTCCCCAGAGCTCTTGATCTACTTCTCCCAATCTCAGGTAACTGGATGTGGCTTTTTGGGGACTGGTGCCAATCAAGTCTGGGTGAGCCTTGCCCATAGTCCTCTTCTACTCTAGGCCTTAAAAGTGTTTTTAACATATGGGAAATTCAAGCAATTCCCTGGTCACGTAGAAATATAGAAATTGCCAGACTGGATCACAGCCATGGTCAAGTTAGTCCAGTATATTGTCTCTTGACAGTGGCCAATACCAGCTACTTCAGAGGAAGATATAAGAAACTTTCCAGTAGGCAGTTTAACATACATCTCTTCCAGGGTATGAATATTGCTGTCTAATCCATGTTTGGTTGGCTCTTGTTTGCTTAACAACTGTTGTCATTATTTTAAGAAATAGTATTAAAATTAAACTGACTCATAAAATTAAATGATAGATTTAAAATAACAGGTGTTAAATTTGCTCTTGTGTCAGTCCAGCCTAGGGGAATTACTTTATATCCAAAGCTTTTTACATTTGTTACCAGGCTAGTATCTAGTTTGCACCTAAGAATGGCTCTTCCATAATATGTTTCAACAAAAATTTAAATAAAATACAAGTAACTTGTCACGCATCTCATGTCATATCCTGCTTTTAACAAAATTAAATCATCTTTTCTCGGAATAGTTGCATTGTGAAATATAGTAGCCCTTTAAATTGTTCTTACCTGTAATATAAAGGAGCAATTCGTAATTGCACAATGCCCTTGCTTTCAAAAATTACACTGCACTGAAAACAACCAGAGGTCAGCCAATGTCTCTCACCACTGCAATCACAAGAAATTGATTGTGCAGGATATGGCCAATTTAATTTTAATTACACACACAAAAACTGGGTTAAATGAAACGTTATTAAGGTTGCAAGGTCAAGCACTCAAAAGTAAGGAATGTCAGAATTAAGGTTGCCTTATTTGGCTGCCTTGTAAGTATGCCATTTTGATAGTCTTTAATTACATTATCACATACTGTTTTTTCCACTTGACCCCTGCCTCCTTCAGTGCACAGGGTGGATGTGATCTGGAGATAAATCAGGGTTCTTTAGTAAAGAAGGCTGTTATCTACAGAATCACTGCCTCATTTGTTGCAGAAGTTGGAAGATGTGTACATATTTTGGAAATGGGGTGAAGAGAGGGGATGATGGCAGGCCAAGGCCTAACCATAGCTAAAGGCCCTCCCCCTCATCTGAGGGGAGGGACCAGTGGACACAGGCCACAACTGAATACTGGAGACAACAAATGAAAAAAACAGGGATGGGAGCGAATGTCATAGGGAAAAAATCAGGTAACCATAAGAGGACACCGAGCGGAGATCCACCGACAGTACTCACTGCTCCAAAGCATCTAGAGAGTCAGTGGATACCACCCACAGGAACTCTGTTCGGAGGTGGAACTGTACAAGTGAACGGAAATAGGCCCCACAGTTGCAGAGCACCCCCTTGTCCAGCTTCCTCCACCTGGTATGATGGCTGGCCATCTTGGCCAGCGCCAGCAGAAGGTTGATAAGGAGGTCCTGTGAGTTTGTGGGGCCACAGATGGGATGTGCAAAGATCAGGAAGTGTGGGGAAAAATGCAGCCAGAACCTCAGTAAGAGGTTGGGTGTGCGCCAGGGTCTCCGTCTCGCCACAGAAAGGACAGGTGTCAAGGGAGTTTGTGAACCGTGCCAGGTACACGCCTGTGCTTATGGCTTCATGAAGGAGCCACCAGCTGATATCCCCAGTGGGCCATGGGACCAGCATGGAGTACAGACTGCCCCACTGGTGTTCCTCGCCCTCCTTAGGTAGCAACAAGTCCCGCCATTCGGTGTTGGGGTGGGACACAAGAGCAAGGAAGTGAAAGTATGAAGCATAAGCACATGCAGATGTTTCCTGGGCACAGTTCAGAGGTGGACTGGCTGGCTGGTGTTCAGCCAACTTAGGTTGAGTGTCTGGGGCAGCCTGGGAGGCTTGTGGGGCAGGGGCCCGATGACAAGTTCTAGAGGGCCTGGGGTGAGAGGCAGGTGGGGAGCAAGAGAAGCAAGAGGCAAAGCTGCCCTCGTTTCCTGGAGCACACGATAGGTGACATGGGGTGGACAGCCCCATGCGCTGGCTAAACACTATCAGATCCCTTTGATCGTAGTCCAGGAGGTCTCCAACTTTGGTACCAGCCAGGACCAACTCCAGCACACCAAGGGGGTCTCCACCACCTGCACACACAGATGGGGGTTGTGCAGCAAGAAGTCCTCCCCCTCGGCGGCTGTTATGGACCTGGTCGCGGAGTCTAGCTTCCAGGTCTGTGGAGGTCCTGGTAAAAGACTGGCCGCTCATAGAGGTCTCGGGGGAAACATCTCAGCTGGAGATAAAAGAGCTGCCGGTCATATCGGAGCCCTTGGAGGAAGGTGTACGCCAGCATGCTAAAGATGTCTCTGCATGGCCTGGAGGTGGAAGGCATGGACCTGGCTACGGATGCAGACCAGGCCCTGTCTGCCCTCCCTCTTGCAAAGTATGTAGTGAATGAGGCAGGGGATGGCAGGAAGAAAAAAGGCAGTATCATGGTTAAGATAGTAGAATGCTGATCTAGAGAACTGGATTCTAACCCTGCCTGTGTCACAGAGTTCCTATGTGATGCCAGTCAAATCACTTAAACCAAACTTTTGCAGAAGTGCAGGGCACCCACAACTGCAACTGTGCTTTGAACTATAAGGTGCCAAGGCAACCTTAATTCTGGCATTTCATAACTTTTGAGTTTGTGACTTTGCAACCATAATAATGTTCTTTTAATATGTGTGTGTGAGAGAGAGAGAGAGAGAGATTTCCTAGCTTTTTAAAAACAAACTGAAAAAGCAGAAATTCTGTCATGTTGACAGTCAGCCAGTATGATTGGACACTAGATCCACCACCCAGATCCACCACTTGAGCTAAAGGAGTAACTGAGAACAGTAGTAGGTTGTCATCCCCTATGTGAACCAACACTAGAGAGGGATGAGACACTTTGCCAATGGGTTTCACAGATATTTGCTGATAGTAGAGTGCTAGTGAGACTCAGGAATCTTGTTCCATTCCAGGCTATGGAGGGAATCATGTCTAGTGGACACAAACTCTTCTGCCCGTTCCCCTGCAAACTTGATCACTTCTGTCCCATTCCCTATGACACTTCCTGGGGATACCCAAGGTTGTGCAGCACCTTGCTACCAGCTGCAATTAGCACAAGGAAGCTTTGTCTGTTCCTGCTGTGGGACAATTCTCCAATACCACAAGCCTCTGACAACAGAAGCACTGCCTTCCAGGTCTCCAGAGGCCCCACTCTCTCTCTCTTTACAGGTTAACAATAGGCACTATCGAATCCTCAGGTCCTCCGAGCATATAGAGTACCCAGCCCCTGATCCACTAGACATGCACAGAATTCTCAGATCCTCTGCTCCCAAAGGAACAGTACATCCCAGCTTACCAGTTACACCTTAGATCACCACTCCACTTAACACACAGCACTTAGATATGTGTATAGTTACAAACAAGACGTTTATTTAACAAAGAACAGAGATTCAAGAAGAAGCAAGTGAAATTAATGGAAACAAATGGTTACATATAAAATAAAATCATAATATGCTTCCTAGAGCCTAAATTTAACTAACAACAAATGCTCTCAAAGATTAGCTCACCCAAAATTTCTCTCCCAACTTCAAACAGCCAGTCTGGCTGTAATCTTCCGTTCATAACAAACAAGCACGCTGGCAGCTTGTGCCCTTGGTGAAGGATGTAGAGAGTGTCTCTGTTAGAGTCCAAAAATTCATTGGTTTATTTCTTCCTGTAAACATCATCTTTTGAAGATATACAATCCCTTCATTAGCATTTGGCTTAGACGATAAATGGGCATCCATTGTGAAGTATACAATATTCAATCTACATATAGCCAGAAAGGTAGATAAGTGTCTCCTGCCTGAAAATAACCTGTTTATCACCTTCCAGTGACCAGCCCCACTCTGACATTAAGAACATAATTTTCATTATATAAATTTAACTCCTTACATATTATCCATACATACATTTCACAATGAGGACCAGAGTGACCCACACTTTCAGCAGAGATCTTACATGGCACTTTTTGGTGAACTAGTATGTAGGCACTAGATCCAGGGGATCCCTGTAACCCTTTTGCACTCCTGTGCAACAAGAGGTCCCTGGATCATATCCCCTCCCACGTGTCCCAATCCTGTGTCTTCCCCACCATAGGCTTCTTGTCCCAGGCCCATCCTCTTCACCTGGTCAGTCCCAGTCCCTGCTTGTCCGGCTTTTCATCCCAACCCCAATCTCATTGCTCAGTCCCAGTCTGTGTTCCTCTGACTTCTCATATAAGCTCAGTCTTTCCCCCCATCTCAGACATTCTGGCTCTGTCATAAATATAAAGGGAAGGATAACAGCCTTCCTGTATACAGTACTATAAAATCCCTCCTTGCCAGAGGCACAAAATCCTTTTACCTGTAAAGGGCTAAGAAGCTCGGGTAACCTAGCTGGCACCTGACCAAAAGGACCAATAAGGGG
>NW_020664534.1:4523344-4588205 GCF_002925995.2 Terrapene triunguis | reverse complement strand
AAATTTTCTAAGAAGGCCTCTGTATCATCGCCTCCCTTGTAGGTGGGGAACTTTCTGGGTTGGAAAGTGGTACCTGGAGAAGGATTGCTAGGGTTGTCTGGTATATTCTGCTTAGCCCTTATCCTCTCTAACTCCAGTTCATGCTTCTGGGCCTCCATAGCCCTCTTGTGAGCAGCTTCTTCTCTGGCCATCTGTCTATCATGTTCTTTTTGTTTCTCTTCATCCTCAAATCAGGCTAATTCCAGTTTTTTTCTGGACGTCACTTTCTGTCCTCCTAGCTAATCCGGAGAGTAAGAAAGAAAAGGGGGGGGAAAAAAACAGCTTGTGAATTTCCTGGCTGTAGCTAACACCTTTGTTAAAAAAAAAACCTAACACCTTTGCCTCCAGGCAAAGAGAGAACAAAGGAAAAACAAATTCCAGCTGTTCTCAGCTCCTGCTTTCCCCAAGCAGCTAAAAGAAGAAGAAAAAAATCCTGAGGTTTGTGCTTCTGATTCAAAATGATCTCTGGTTCAAAATGATCCCACCGCTCTGCCACCATGTCAGGGTTCCCTCCCCACTCTGAACTCTGGGGTACAGACGTGGGGACCCGCATGAAAGACCCCCTAAGCTTATTTCTACCAGCTTAGGTTAAAAACTCCCCAAGGCACAAATTCTCCCTTGTACCTTGGATTAGGTAACGCTGCCAACACCAAGTGATTAGACAAAACTCAGGGAAAGGACCACTTGGAGTTCCTACTTTCCCCTAATATTCCCCCAAGCCCTACACCCCCTTTCCTGGGGAGGTTTGAGAATAAACAAGATGAGCACAAACCAACCTTGGGTTTTTTTAGACCACTACAAAAAAACAATCCGATTTAAAAAAAAAATAGAACTTTATTAGAAAGAAAAAAGTTAAAAGAAGCACCTCTGTAAATTAGAGTGGAAGATAATCTCACAGGGCAGTCAGATTCAAAACACAGAGGATTTCCCTCTGGGCAAAACTTTAAAGTTACAAAAAGAAAACCAGGAATACAGCTCCCTCTCAGCACAGAGAAAATCACAAGCCAAAATAAAAGTAAGCTAACGCATTACCTTGCTAGTACTTACTAATCCTAATGGAGTTGGATTGCTTGCTTTCTTGATCTGTCTCCGGCAAGCACACAGAACAGACCGACAGAGAACAGAAAAACAAAGCCCCCCCTGGTCCCCCCAGATTTGAAAGTATCTTGTCCCCTTATTGGTCCTTTTGGTCAGGTGCCAGCTAGGTTACCCGAGCTTCTTAACCCTTTACAGGTAAAAGGATTTTGTGCCTCTGGCCAGGAGGGATTTTATAGTACTGTATACAGGAAGGTTGTTACCCTTCCATTTATATTTATGACAGGGTCCCAGTCCCAGTCTCGTTGCCCAGCTAGTTGCAGTCCTAGTCTTTGTGCCCCCAGCTTCCAGTTACAGACAGACCCATGTCTTCCATGTTTCCCTCTTCCTTCTAACCCCTACAGTCCCCATCCTCCAGTCCCAGTTTCTGCCTGACCCCCTCAGGCTCTTTGTCCCAATCTATTCCCCTGCCACACACATATCCCATTGGTCTGGCTCTTGTTCCCTATCTATTTGAATCAGGCAGCTTTCTTCTCCCCATTGCCTGGGCCCCACAGAGGGGTTATTGAGAGCACAAGATACAGGGGCTCCCTGCTCTCAGATCAGGGACCTGGACCTGGACCTGGCACAACAGTCCAGAGCTGCAGCTGCAGAGAAAGTCCTGATCAGCCCGGAGCTGGAGCATGCTCACTGCAGATGGAATCTTCAGAGAGTTCAGCTGCTAAAATCAATAAGTCTACTGAGTCCGTGCGAGTTATGATTTTTCAGAGGGTTATAAATTGGCAAAATGTGGGTGGATTTACAAAAGACGCATCCCTACCACAAAGGCCATCCCCTGCCAGCTTTCAAGTTCCTGCTCTAAAGAGGTCGCCATATTTTTAAGAGATGGACAAAACAATGTATTTTTTTTTCCTAGCCTCACCTCAGAAGTGGCTGAACTGTTCTGGTTAAAATTAAAAAAAAAAAAAAAAATTCCTCATCCTGAAGCAGACATTTGGCATGGAAAACTTCAGCCCAAATGGTTAAAGTGTGGCAAAGTTATAAGCAACTGAATAAAGGGTCTTTTATAATGGGAAGTGTCAGGTAATCTTATTAATAGGTGATGCTACGCATCCTGCTTGTAAGAAATTCAAAGATATTAAACACCCTGTTTCTCTGTGACTATTTTCTAGAGAGAAATTCCATTTTAACACCAAATCAGATAGGTCAGTGTCACTGTGGTTAGGTTTTTAATCCCACGTATATCCTGAAATAACATTATTCAAATAACCGACCCTTTTCCTTCAGAATTCTGTCACAGTGGATTCTTCTGCCTCCAAGAGCAGAAAGTTCAAAATATTCAACACTCCTGCAGTAATGGGAAACTTCTATTAATTTCAGCTGCCCAGAACTAAAGATACCAAAACAAACAAAAAAAACCATCATTTGTCCTTGTTTTTCTCTTGTAACTTAATTCAGATAGTTATTTATGAGAGGCTTGAAAAATCCATTCACTTGGGGATTAGGGAGCTTTTTTGTGGGCACGTGCCACCAACTTCTACAGAACTGAAGGTTCCTTTTTTTTTAATTACGCATCCCTTATGGATGCAAAGATAACATTCTGAACAAGAACTGAATGCAGTCCGCATCTGCAGCTCAACAGTTTTAGTGCTTCAGCTGCTGCGTATAATTTCACTCTGGTGCTGCTAGGGAGGGATAACAGCAGAGGCTGGCAGTAGAGCTATTCTGTAGGAAAGACCCTATTCACAACAGCCAGGAGACTGAGGAAATGGTGCCGAAACAGAGACTCCCTACCCTCCCAACAGCCAGGAGGTGCAGGCATGAAACAAGAAAACAGAGACTGATATAAAAGACAGAGCCACCAGGATGGAATTCCAGACAAGCACTCTTCCTTTTCCCAGCAGCTGGGAAGTAGGGAGTTGGCTTCTTACCTGGGCTTTACCCCTGGATAATGGGATCTCCCCCATACTTCACACTGGACTATGACTAGGGCTTTGTGTCTTTCACGGAGGTCGCGGAAGTCAGGGATTCTGTGGCTTTCCAGACCTCTGTGACTTCTGCAGCGGCCAGTGTGGCTGCTCGGGGCCCCAGGGACAGCCACATTGCTGAAGCGGCCCCGCAGCCAGCCACACCAGCTGCTGCTGGAGTGGTCCCGGGCAGCTGGCCCCAGGGACCACCCAAGCAGCAGTTGATGCCGTTGGCCCCGGAGACCACCTAAGCAGTGGTCCTGGCCGGAGCAGCCGCTGCTCAGCAGCCCCTGGCAGTGGTCCCAGGGTGGCCATAGAAGCAGCGGGGGGGTGGTTGGAGCAGCTACTACTCGGCAGCCTCCGGCAGCTCATGCCACTGGCCCCAGAGCGCCCCCCTTGAGCAGCGGGCCCCCTGAGCACAGGCCCCCTGGGGCACCCCCATCCAGCAGTGCCCCCCCTCCCTCTGCTAAGATTTAGTCAGGGATATTTATGGTATAAGTCATGGACAGGTCACTAAAAATACCCATGACTAAATCGTAGCCTTAACTATGACTATCAGATTTAGTCCTCTGGCTGTTAGGTGCCTGGTAAAAGTTAATGTGAGGGAGTGACAGAAGGTATGTATGAAGGTGTGTGCGCACACAAGCCACATAGATAGGAGTGAGAAGCTGATGGGATAAAGTAGAAAAGGTATACAACATAGTGTATAAATTATCTTCTGATTTTTCAATCCTGATGCATCACTTTGCATTTGTCAAGCTTAAAATCCACGAGGCATTGCCTAGATCTAATTTCCTAGTATTTGAATTTTTTTTTACGATAACTACCATTTAAGGTATGAACAATTTGAGAATCATCAGTAAATGTTGCGACTCTACAGGGATAGTTGTACTTTAGGTCATTAGTAAACAAATTGACAAGCAATGGTCCCAGTTTTAACCCAGGAGGTATTTCACCTAGTCACTTCTCTCCACTGCAGCCTACTCCCATTCACAGTGAATTTATGATTATATTCCTGTGCTCCTCCTAACATCTGAAGAACAGTAGCCATGATCCTAAAGACTACTGAGGTTCTGATGGGTATGACTCCCTTTTTGTAGACCTTAGGAAGTCTGAACCATCAAGGCTGTCTTCTGGGGGATGGTGGCTAGGAAGAATGCTGGGGGGAGGGATAGCTCAGTGGTTTGAGCATTGGCCTGCTAAACCCAGGGTTGTGAGTTCAATCCTTGAGGGGGCCATTTAGGGATCTGGGGCAAAATCAATACTTGGTCCTGCTAGTGAAGGCAGGGGGCTGGACTCAATGACCTTTCAAGGTCCCTTCCAGTTCTATGAGATAGGTATATCTCCATATATTATATTATAACAATATTTAGCTGGAGACTTTTGGCCTGTAGAACAAAGGCACGCTCCTTGCCCCCCCCTTACCTCACCTCCTGTGGACCTCCTGTTAGCAGGAGCAGGGCTCCTCACTTGCACAGCCTATGGTCATTTAAAAAAAATGGAGAAAATTCCTATACAAAACTTCATGAAGTTAAGGCTGTAGACAGGTATTTGTGGTTCCAGTGAACATTGCCTTTCAAGATTATGAAAATTAAATATTAGATTCATTCAGCCTCATGTTTTCTAATTAAGGTTAAACTTAATTGTGGGTTGTCTTTTTTTCAGGTAATGAAAAACATACTGTTCAGATTGCTTCTCACCAGGAAGACAGTGAACCAACACTACAGGACATGGCTCTGCTTATTGAACAAGTCACTGGGGTTCCAGTTCCTTTTCAAAAACTGATATGCAAAGGTAGCTAATATTTAAAAATGTTTCTCGCAGGTATCCTAGATTTAACATTAAATACCAGTTCTAATTCAGATGGGGATTAGTTTACGTATCTCTTCAGTATTCATTATATTAATCATATAACTTTAAAGTCTCTTGTCAGTCCTTTCTACAGTATTTTGACAGATGGATGGATGAGATGGGATGGAAGCATAATTAATTATAAGACGTCTGGATTTTATTTGAGTAGGCTTTTACCAGGAAATCAGGGTTAAAGTCAGTTTCATACTTGCTAGTTTAAAATGAAACCCGAGAATTGTTCCTGCTGCTTTCAGTCTTTTTACCAAGTCCATCAGCTGTGAGCCAGTGTGACTCATGGGAAGGGGTGGGTACATGGATCATCCAAAATACTGAAAAATAACCACTGGCAAAAAATGACAGGCTTAATGAATATTTATTTTGTAAATTTGATAGTGTAAATGGAAATCCCTGGAAAACAAAATAAATATTTTCTCTACTTCATTTGCTATGGTACTTTTAATCTAATTCAGCTTGACGTGTACACAATTTGACTCAGTTCCTTTAAAAAAACACGCTAAAATGTTGGAAATTTTTATTCAAAATGAATAGTTTATTTCAAAAGCACTTACTGCACAGTATTAAATATTCATTTATGAAACAACAAAGCATTTTGGATTTCATACCCTAAAGCTAAGTTAGAAGCACTACTTCTTGTTTTTAAGATGGCTTGTAATTAATAAAAGAATAATTTTCCTTTTTCCCTAGGAAAGTCCCTGAAGGAAATGGAACAGCCATTATCAGCACTTGGAGTTAAAAATGGTTGTAAAGTCATGCTGATTGGGAAAAGGGTATATGTCACCTCGTGACGTCTCTTTGGGCTGGTCTACACTGGGGGAGGGGAATCGATCTAAGATACGCAACTTCAGCTACGAGAATAACGTAGCTGAAGTCGACGTATCTTAGATCGATTTACCTTAGGTCCTCACTGCGCGGGATCGACGGCCGCGGCTCCCCCGTTGACTCCGCTTCCGCCTCTCGCTCTGGTAGAGTTCCAGAGTTGACGGGGAGCGCGTTCGGGGATCGATTTATCGCATCTAAACGAAAAGCGATAAATCGATCCCTGATAGATCGATTACTACCTGCCGATCCGGCGGGTAGTGAAGACGTACCCTTCCTTTGTTATCCTTATATCTGTTGATATTCCTGTTCAAGAGCTTAATCACTGCTTATGGTGAATCTGCTCAAAATGAGTGTCCGTGTAATGAAAGTGAAACAAGTGTACTGTGTACTTACCTATTTAAGAGTGCACTCTGTGTGTGCATCTGGCTGTACACACAGTTCTTCATTCTCTTGTCCTACAACTAATAACTCTATGCACCCTGTTCATTTTTTGAAGGTGCATCATATGTAGGGCCCTACCAAATGCATGGTCCGTTTTGGTCAATTTCATGGTCATAGGATTTAAAAAATAGTAAATTTCATGATTTCAGCCATTTAAATCTGAAATTTCATGGTGAGGTAATTGTAGGGGTCCTGGCCCAAAAAGGAGTTGTGGGGCAGTCGCAACATTTGTGTGTGTGTAGAGGGGGGGTTGCAATACTGCTACCCTTACTTCAGTGCTGCTGCCTGCAGAGCTGGGCCCTCAGTCAGCAGTTGCCATTCTCCAGCCTCCCAGCTTTGAAGGCAGCAGTGCAGAAGTAAGGATGGTATGGTATGGTATTACCACCCTTACTTCTATGTTGCTGCTGGTGGGGCACGGCCTTCAAAGTTTGGCATCCGGCCAACAGCCATCACTCTCCGGCCACCCAGCTCTGAAGGCAGTGCAGAAGTAAAGGTGGCAATACCACAGCCCCCCTAAAATAACCTTGCGACGCCCCTGCAACTCCCTTTTGGGTGAGGACCCCCAATTTGAGAAATGCTGGTTTCCTCTGTTTAATCTGTATAGTGTGAAAGCACACAAAAAGCCAGATTTCATGCGGGAAAACCAGATTTCACTGTCTGTGATGCATTTTTCATGGCCGTGAATTTGGTAGGGCCCTAATCATACGGTGAGTCCCTGCCTAGTTTGTCATCCTACCAACATTCCTGAATCTCTTCTGCATTTCTGCTCTTTTCTGCCCTTATTGTTCAGGGACGTTGTGTAGAAAACTAGCTGTCGGTATTGACTCTGCTGTCAACCATTTACAGTGAATAGGGATATGATTATGTCACAGTGGTCACCAGTGTCATGGAACCCATGAATTTTTCCATTTATATGGTCCCTGCTGCTGCACTTTAACAGCTTGTTAGTTTGCTTTGATTAGCAGTTGCTCATTAACCATTTGTTAATTTGCTTTAATCTAGCCATGTTTCTAAGAGGACAAGAGCAAAGCGATCTAATGAACTGGTAATGCATGGCTGCATGGTTCACATGGATGCCATGACCACAGCATGAATTATCTATTTTTTACGGTGTCTGTGCTGTGAATTATGCATAATTTTACTATGACAAAATCATATCCCTAACAATGAAGTGGCAGCTGGCTTTGCTGATGTCACCAGCAGCGGGCAGGAAAATTGTTGACAGTAAGGAAGTGAAGCTTTATTATGAGGCAATAATATTAATAAAAACTATAAATTATTTGGTCCTTGGTTGGTCTTTCCCTTCACATTAGTCTTTTTTTATGTGCAATATATCCATTGCAATAGTGAGTATATTCATAATTGAGCATTATAAACTGAGAGAGCTTATTTGATTGAATACTGAAAGTTGGCAAATTGATGATGCTGAATGTATGACAATAAGAGATGATGAAAGCATTAGTTTTTATGTTAAATGTTATCCCATTATCATTTAACTCAGATAGGTTTGTGACCTGATTGATTTCAAGGTAAATGTTTTATTTTGTCGTTTTTTGAAAACTACACAGAATAGTCCAGAGGAAGAGGCAGAATTAAAGAAATTAAAAGATTTTGAGAAGTCAGTGGAACAAATTGCTAACAAATTGGAGGAAATTAATAAAGAGTTCACAGGCATCCAAAAGGTAAATTATTTTCTTATCCTTACACCTCATATATTTGTATAGTATACTCTCCTTACTTCAGAAACAACTACCATGTAATGTGGTTTGTCTTTTCAGTGATGTTTTGGTTTTTCACCTCTTAGCTCCACAGGTGACCTACAGAAGTTTTTCTAAATGTTAAACTTATTTCTGTGTTTCCAAAAGAGGGAAAAATATGTAGCTACTGGAAAAAGTAATTAGTACTGTATTTTAAGCAAATTATGTCCTTTAGATCCAGAGATATATGAGCCATAATAATACTTAGCTCTTCTGTAATGTTTTCCGTTCAAAGCAGTTTTTCTGATTCCTTTGCCACTGAGTGATATCACAAGTACCATGAAGAGACGGAATGAAAATATAGATGCAGAAATGATTGATTCTTTCTGACATCTGTTTAAGCTGCTTGTGATGTCATTCACTGGCACAGAAACCAGGAAGTCTGCCATTCAGATTTTTCAGGATTTTAAGGAAAGTGGTTATTAAGTGGTCCTAATTTTTGTTGAAATTAATTGCAATGTTTTTAAGTAGTGGCATCAGGTTATTTTTATTGTAAAAGTCCTACAGACCCTAACTGAGTTTGGGGACCTATTGTGCTAGGAACTGTACAAGCACATAGTAGAAGTCGGATCCTGCTACAAAGACAAAGATAGACACAGGAATCTTCAGGAATCTTACAAAAAAGTTCTGGGGATTTCTAAAATATCTTTAACTCGTGGCTCATGTATACAGCCATACCAATTTCACGGCCATGAAAAATGTGTCACAGAGCATAAAATAAACTCTTCCCCGTGAAATCTGATCTCCCCCTTGCTGCTGGGAGCGCCCCAGCTGGGGTGGTTTTAACTGCAAGTCCCTGCCAGCTGCGGAGGGACAGAACTTGTCCTTCTCTTGCATGGCAGCGTGGGGGGCAAGGTGTGGGGTGTGGGGAGATCAGACCCACCTCTGAGTGTCTCCCCCTGCTGGGTTGGGACCTCCATAGTTACAACACTGTGAACTTTCAGATGTAAACAGCTGAAATGTGAAATTGACCAATTTTCAAACCCATGACATTTGGTAGGGCCATATTCCTGTACTTTGGGCAAAAGTTGGCAAAATAATGAGAACACTAATGAGTTAATTGTCAAAGTGGTGTGTGGATTTAGTTGCATGATTTCTGTCAACAATTCTGGGAATCAGGTGGCTTCCTGCACTGCATGGGGAAAAAATTAATAACCAAACTAATATTTGGCCAGACCACTGCTTCATAAAAGCTGTGGTAGCTATGCTGTTGTTAAAGTTTACGGTCATTATATTGATTCACTTGTTTTGATGTGTGATGTTTATTTGGGAGGACATATATAGAACTACATTAATGTTTGAAAGGGGTATAAGGGAGAATGAAAGGTAGCCTGCATTTTGGGCCTTCTACTTTCCCTTTTATTTTAAAAAGGGTTACTCTCCTTAAATTGAAAGCTTTTTTTTCCCTCTAATGATAAAATCATTCAAACATCTAAATGAAAATTTTTGCACCAGAATTTATTTAATTCATATTTAAATAGCAGCATGTATGTTCTTTGGAATATAAAATAATTGTTTTTCTTTTCATACAGGGCTTTCTAGCAAAAGATCTTCAAGCTGAAGCTCTTAACCACCTGGACAAGAGGATAAAAGGAACTGCTGAGCAGTTCATGAAGATCCTGGAACAGATAGATGCCATTGTGAGTAAATAGTCATACAAAGGGGTTGTATATTCCTTAAAACAAGCTTTTGGTTTGTTGCCTTTTTTAAAGAACAGTTTGTTCTCTGGTATGATATTTTTAAATACTAACAAAAAATTAATTTTGTTTTTTTTTTTGAAAAATAAGTTAATTGGTTTGCTCCCTTTTTCTTCAATATCCAGTTCTTTTTCCTGTATGTCTTCAGTGATCTCTTCATTTTGGTGTCCATGGCAGCTCCGATTTCTAAATGGTGACACTAATGCCTATGTATGCATCCCCATATTACAGAAGAGCATCATATTGGGCTGCAGCCTGTTATGTCCACATGAAATGGATATTCTTTACTCAAGTTTTACCCTTTTTCATTTGTACTGCCAAAGCCTGTTAAATTAAAATATGTTACAGTAACATTAAGGGTCCGACAAAAACCAGGAAGACACTCTCCTTGTAATGCTTGTTTTGGTGGTAGGGAAGGCACAAACAATGGTGAGCCTTCTGGTTAGTCAAACATGGATTTATAATTTTTGTATTTAAGACATTTGCAAACTGAGGACTGGACTGATTTCTTTGGAATATATCAAGGTACTTGCATATCCCTCATTGCTGTAGTATCTGAGTGTCACCCAGCCATTATTGATTTTATCCTCACAGCACCCCTGTAAGGTAGGAAGTAGTATACCTTCGCCCTTACAGATGGGGAAGTGAAATACAGGCTAGACTAAGTGACGTGTCCAGGGCTATACTGTGGCTGAGCTGAGAATTGAACACAGGTCTCTTAAGTCCCAGTCCAGTACCCTATCCACTGGATCATGCTATCTGAAAGAGTTCCTTTCCCTCATATAACTGTACTGCATACCATACCTATTGTCACCTATAGTGTGTTTTGCAATAGTAATTCCTTAGGCCCGAATCCAGCAGATGAATTTGCACAGGGTGGGCTCTTACACTCGCACAGAGCCCCATCCATTTCACCAGGGCTCCACATGAGTCTAGGGTTCTCTGCCTGTGTTGATCCAATTGCAGGATCAGGGCCTTAGTCTCTTTGTAATAATGAGTTGCTGGTGTAAAGCCTGGGAAAGAGAATCCACTTTAAAGAGGTGCTTTAATTTGGCCCCCACCCAAACTCTGCCAGCGTGTGTCTGTTGTGAGGAGTGAATAGGATTTTTAGGAAACTGATTTTTAGGTGACCTTATTTATTGCTTTTGTACTGCCACAACTTTAACAGAAATGTAAATGTTGAGGTTTTGTTACCAAGGGCATAGTTTAATTTGTAGTACATCACAAAATGATTTTAACGTTATTATTCACTAATTTCTTTCTGTAACAGCTAAAACATTTAAAACTTAAAAAACAAATCTTCATTTTTTACAGATTCCTTTATCCCTTTTATTTCTTTTAAGTGTAGAATCTTTCACAGGGGAAAAACCTTGCTTGACAATCTCTCAAATGATATCTAATATCCTTGTTTGGTAAAACAGGGAATCAGTTTTAGGTGGCAGATTTCGCATCCCCTGGGTCTCAGTATCTAGTGGCGATGATGACAATGACTGTAATTAAGTTGGTCAATGAGTTGATATTGCTGCTGTCATGCTTTTGTGCCGTGTTCATAGCTCACTGCCATGCTAAGTAAGTTGCCAAGTGCTTGTCCAGTAAATTGGCAACATTGTCCCATCAAAGCATATTTCTGATGGTCTATATATAGACACTGACTTCTGTTTTAAGTAGATTTTGGTCTATTGCTGTACTAATTCTGTCCCCTAATCAACAGTTTTTAGTTCAAACTCAATTTACACCATTTCTTTGTCTCTGTATGCTTTCTTTCAAAAATAGTTGATATGTTAAATAATCTTCCTGACACCTTTCATCACTTCAGTCTAAGCACAGCATTTCAAGCCTTCCCTGCAATGGCCAGACCAAGGAGTGTAAAGGTAGTTACTCTCCAAAACCAGTCAAACTGTAGCTTCTTCTGAGATTGCCATCAAGGATGTCATTTGTCCTGATGACACTTGTGCTTTAGGAACAAGGCTGAAATCACAAATTTAATTCATGTAGGACATGGAACAGCTGTCAGACTGTGTCAATTTTTGTTCACTGCTAGCCTGGATTGGATTTTAATCTGATTTAGAGGTGAATGAATGACTATATCTTGAGCCATCTAATCCCCAACTTTCATATTTTAATATAAAAGAACTAGAGTTACACAGTAAATGCCAAAGCCAAACAAAAAAGCTACCTTCCATTTTTTTAGCCTGCTACCTGGCTAAGAATTTACATCCTGGATTGGCAAAACTAATGTCAGAGAACAAAGGTTTCTAGTATGGGTCCCTAATTTCAGTGAGAGTTCAATAACTAAAATAAAATGTGACCACATGGAATGCATTCAGTCTGTCCTTCGAACTTCTGAGTAGTCAGCAAAATACCTTCTTCTGCTCTTTGCAAAAACTACTTTTAGCTACTACTTTGGAAATTCATTCTCACGTCATGGCCAAAGTAGAAAACTTCCCTTGTCTCTGATACAAAATATTATGTACAGCATGTCAGACAGGGAGCTTTCAGCTTCAGTTAGGGCTATAAGATTTTAGCAGTTTTACAAAGTTGGTGATTTATAGGAAGTATTGAAGTGTCTGTTTTTGAAGACTTCTGCCTACTGTGAAGGTGAAGTAGTCAAAGTTAAAATGATCAGTTGTAAAGAAAAAAGTGATCAATTACAATTTACATCCTTGTTGTTGTTGTTCATTATTTGTATTGCAGTAGTGCCTAACGAGTCCCAGCCATGAACTAGGACCCCATTTTTTTTAAACGCAGTATAAACTAAACAAAAAGGTAGCCCCTGCCGCAAGGAGCAGTTAGCCTAATTTCACCTGTCATGAGTTTTAAGTGATATATGCAATCCTATATCTTACCCACCTTTGCTATGAAATTTAATTGCAAATTCATAATTGGTTACTGATGTCCTTGACCTGTTTAAAAGGCAAACTAAACAGAAATGTCTCCCCTGAAAATGGTTCATGTAAGATGCATGGAAGACATTTTTCTCCAGGGTGGACATACCAGCTATAGTGAAGACACAGTTCTTATCTTAAGAAGACAGAAAATATTAAAGCAAATTTACACTCTTAAAAGAAATGGATTTGATCAAGAAAATACCAAGTTAGGGGAAAGAGTGTGATTTATATGTAGCAAGCACCATATTTATCTGCTTTAAGGTAACAAAAATGAGTCTTTCCTCCCTCCCCTTGATTTTTAACCCATGCTGCACTTCTCACTTGATACAAATTCCAGATATGTTCATATTAAATACTGATTACTTTGGCAAATACACCAAAGGTTAAAAAAAGATATTTAATATTACAGTTAGGAAACATTTGTTAGATGTATTACAATTTACTAGAAGCACAGACATTTCATGTCAAGGTGAAACCTTGTTTTGTCCCTCAGTGCTTAGAATGATGCAAGTTTATTTCTGAAGCTTTGTAAATTTCTTATTTTTCTTAATTGCAAATATTTACTTTGTAAGCATTCCTTGGTGTCTTAATGTGAATAATAAACATAAAACCAAAGATTTGGGGGGAGAGTTTCAAAAGTACAAATAGCAGGTAGGCTAAATGGGAGCTGGGCACCTACCTGCCATTTGTGCCTTCAAAAATCTCCCTATTTATACTATAGTTGATTATTATTATTTTCTTTGTTTAGTATTTAAGAAGCTGCTAAAATATCTGCATCATTATTAAAATTGGGATTTAACGATGTGGTGTGCTTATGCAACTTACTCACCAAACTTAATGGTACAATAAGACTATGGAGGGATTGTTAAAGAAGAAGCCACACACTTCAATACTATAAACCTTAAAGGTATTATATTTAAGTAGCAAAAATTCTTTATTATAGATCAACTATGCTTATATTCATTTACAAGCTTTTCAAGTTCTTTTTAAGCATTTGAGGAACAGAAATGCTAATTTAGAGAATGAAATTGTAAGAAAAACATAAAAATAACATTTCCACATGATTCCAAGACCTGTCACTCCCAAGACAGATAGTCATGAATATAAATTTGACCAGCAATTAGTAAATATGTATTAACTGACTACACCTGCATGAACTGATATAAACCCTGCTCTCTGAATCCAACCCAACTCTAAGAGGTGTGTTCTCCACTTGCATTGAACTCTGGACCTGATCCATTGCCTATTGAAGTCTGTGAAAAGATTGTTGAGATTATTATTGGGACCAGGACCTCTGAAGAACAAAAGGGAATAAATTGCTGAGATTAATGCAGTTTAGGAGAAGAGAGGAAAATGAGATGGAGACAAAGAAACAACAGAACACACAGAAGAAGCTCACTGCACAGTATTGGAATAAATCATGCAGTAGAAAGCATTTTTTAGCCCAGCACTGCTCTGCAAGAAATGCCACCACCAAAGCTCAAAGTTCACTTGGTGAGAGAGTCTTGCATAAGCACTGACTAGGGTTAGGTTAACTTTACTATTAAGCTTGATTTTAATTAAATATTGAAATGTTATTGTGACTTAAGGTTTAATACCAGCTTCATCTGTTAAACCCTGAATAGTTGGACAACGTATTCCTGGAGAGGAGACGTAAACTGACTAAGGTAAAACAGAGAGACTCTGGGATTTAATTTCAATTTACAATTCTTACTCTTCATTAATCTACCTGAAAACCTTTCTTTAAGCAAGTTGGTGAGTTATGACACAAAGAGCTCTAATTTCACTCCTGCATGGAACCCTGTTGAGATATCAGTGGGCCTTTGTACAAGCACAAGGATTTGTCTGTGTGGATGCAGTTACAGAACTGGGGCCTAAGACTTTAAACGTATGCTCTCTGAGTGGCTCCTTTAATTGATTTAAAGTTCTCCTCCAGTTACCAAAATTCATAGTTTTATAAATGGACATTTTGCTAATTCCTGTTTTAATTTATCAATGATAAACCAAACAGGAATCAGCTACCTTTAAACAAACTTTCCTTCACCATCAATAAACTGTCAAGTCTGTTCTAATTATTATAGATAATTACTTTTGAGAATAATTTTCAGACTGTAAAAAACACTTCCCTGGGCAAAAAAAAGGTCTCCCTCTTGTAGAAAATGTGATCTGTATTGGAAGCTCTCTGCCAGTCTTCAGACACAAGAAGACCTTGTAAAGGAACTAACATGTTGTCTTATTTCCTATTTTTCTTTTTCTTTGCAAATTTGTAAAATTATTAAAATCTTTAAATTATTTTGCTTGTCTAAGTCATGGCATCCCCGGGGCACAGTAAGAACCTCTGTGTCAAATAGTAGGATCACATCCCTGAATTTGAGAAACAATTAATAATTAGTTTTACCTGATCTCCGTTTCTCCAGATTATAAGTTGTAGTAATTTGGGGATAAAATTGGTTTGGTACTGAACACCCTGACTCATGCCTCTTTCCTACCCTCACTAGGTATGGTATTTTTATTACTAAAATGGTATTTCATTATAGAAAATCTGATGGAAGAGTGCATGCGCTCTCTTTCAGTAGAGTTGCAAAATTTCCTGCCACAAAATAAATCCACTAGAAAACTTTGCTCTGAATTTTTTATAATAAAAAGATAACTTCAACGACTCTAAGTGGCAGTTACATAATTTATTCCAAAGGCTTTGTTTTTTATTTAACAGTTATTTTGTTGGTATTTATTTTTGGTTTTAGCATTGGTGTTTGAACATGTTGGAGTTTTAATTTTTTTTTCATTGTTTCATAATGTCCTCAATACATACAGTTTGTGAAAGAAAACCATAAAGTAGACTCCCCTTAATAAGCCTGCCTCATTGGAATAGAAAGATGCACGTTAAGGGAGTTGCAATGAATAAGGGCTCATTGCAATACATTGTACTGCGGAATATGTCATTAATTGCTTTAAAAGAAAATCTTGGTGAATAAAACTTACACATTAGCTATTACAAAAGATTGGTGTGACACCTAAAATGATAAGCATTTGAAAAGTCAAACGTTGGAAGGTGGACATACAGTGGGTTGCCATGTCATAATGTGGCTCTTGGTTGATTGGTTGAATATGTGTTTGACCTCCAAGAATTGCTTCTTGGATGGAGTTACATAGTTTATGTTGTCAAATATTTACAAATTACGCTAGTGGTTGGTGCCCATGGCTGTATGATTATGTGGAAACTCTTCGATTACTGGTAGAGTTGCTCCTGAATCTGCCCTGTGCTGTAAATCTGAAGGAACTGAGGCCATGTTAGGCAAATAAAACCAACCGATTAGATGTAAGGTACATTATAGTGAGAGAGATTAGACACTTGGAACCAGTAGCTTCATGGAATGAATGCATATGTTTTCTAACAATTGTATGGTTTATCACTCCATATTAGGCGTTGAAGGAGGGAGATATGAAGGATTTATGGATTGTGTTATGACAGGACTTGAAAAAATTAACTTTTTAGAGGCAAGTAGGAGAAATTCTGTTTGGTGCTGGTAGTGGTGATCATCAGTTTCTAAACAATTTACGCTTTCGTTTAACAAAAAAAAGTGTCTATCCTGATGGTTGCAAAGGGACTTTCCAAATGTGAACTGCTGCAGTGCTGTCTTCCTGAGTCTGCAGATAGACCTCTCTGGTGCCTCTGCTACTGCTCATAGTTTTCCTTACCATCTGAGAGAAATTAACATTAACATTGATGCTATTCCGAGCCCTGTGGGCAGCACTGAAAATTGACAAGAATTATATCAGCTTTACACTACTGCAGATTGGGAAAGCCTGAGCAGTTATTGAAGCTAAAGGGGTTGAAGCCCCCCACCCCCAAGTCTGAAGACTAGGAAGTAGTAGCAGAAACAACTTCCACTTAAACAGTTAGGGATCTTTTAGGGCAGTGGTCCCGGACCTTTTTCGTCTGGCGGGCACTGGACGACAAGCCACCGAGGACCGTGGCCGGTGGACAAGTATCTGCCGAAATGCCGCTGAGAAGCGGCAACGTCAAGAGGCATCGCCGCCGAAATGCCGCCGAGAAGCAGTGTCATCAAGAGGCGTCGCCGCCGAAATGCCGCCGAAAATCAGCGGCATTTCGGCGTCGGCGCCTCTTGACGTTGCCGCTTCTCGGCTGCATTTCGGCAGATGCTTGTCTGCCGGCCAGTACGCGGGTGCACATAGATGCCCCGGCGGGCGCCATGGCGCCCGTGGGCACCACGTTGGGGACCACTGTCTTAGGGTGATATGTGGGAAAGAGAACTCCTTACCCCTCCACCAGCCAGGGGGAGTGGGAGTGAAGGGGATTTCAAATTTCAGACATGTATTGAGCAAGAGGCTGATGCTAAGGAAGGAACCTCAGAATGGATCCCAGGAGCACAGCCCTCCTCTCTCCCTGCAGGGATATATGTGTGGAGTCTGGGTGTTGTTGTTTCTAGTAACATTCATAGCGTGCTAAGCACTGCACTAAGACAAAAGAAGGCACAGTCCCTGACCCAAGAGTTAACCCTAGACTTCACTGGTGCCCCAACCCAACTTTTTTATAATGGCCTCTGGCTTGTAGGTCTCTGGTATATTTTTCAACTCCTATAGTAAATGAAAACACAGTTTAAGAGATTGCCCATTAGGCTAGGGATAAAAGAAAGGATTGTTCCTCCCCTCTTCTTGTGGCCTACTATCCAGAAAGGCTAAGCACCTGCAGGTCCAAAGGGGAGGCCTGGTTGCTTAGCACATCTCAGACTCAGGTCCTATCTTCTTATAACTATATATGTGATTGTTATTTACCTACAGCTGTATCAGTTTTTCCTGTTACTTAACTTTGTCCAAAACTGTACCACATTATTGTCAATAAAAGCCCTGTTTAATGGCCCACCTCAAAAGTACAAAGCATTTAAAACTTGTTAAAACAAACACACAAACTCAACTAATGTAGCAAATGTCATGAGCAGGGAAGCTGAAGCAATATAAATGAACAAAGGGATGCCCAACAGGAAACTTACGCCAGAAAACACCAATTTACATTCATTAATTCCTGTAAATAAGCTTCAGAGAAGACCAGGCATGTAGCTTTAAATGGACTAACTGTGCCACTGAACCTTCGTTATTTAGACTTTTGGAAATGGATTCCTTTGAATCCCAGTTTAAGTAGACGTGCATGCCTGTTAAAAGGATTCCACTGTGTAACCGAATGCTTTATATATTATGTACAACTTTTTCCTTATGTTTTGTACATTGACTTCAAGATGAACCAATATCAAATTGTTCATTTATTTACTGCAGAATCTGCCAGAGAATTTCAGTGATTGCAAACTGAAAAAGAAGGGGTTGGTGAAAAAAGTTCAGGTGAGTCTTGCATTAAATAAATGTTGGGCACTTGCACAGCAGCAGTTGATCTGCTAAAATAAAAGGCCCAGGGTTACATCGCAGGAGATCCCTTGGATTTTTAGGCTTTGGCTGATCTCTTGGAGGGATGGGTTATCAAGCCTCTCTAAGAGCAGTAACACACCAACATTTTATAAACTGATACAAAAAGGGATGGAGTTACATAGTTTATGTTGTTGTCAAATATTTACAAATTACGCTAGTGGTTAGTGCCCATGGCTGTATGATGACGTGGAATCTGTTTGAGTACCAGCAAGGAAAAACACTTCTCACTTTAACTCTCCTGCATCTGTAGGGGGTGGAGTAATGAAATTGCAGACAGAAATGTATGTCATAAAAATAGCACCTTGGTAGACAGGTGAAAAAGGGTAGGGGGCAGAGTTCCCCATCAATTTGTGTGTGACAGAGTTAGGATATTTGTGGTTTTGTTCTTTTATATAATATTTACTTTGCTATAAACTGAGCACCTTTATCTCAAGAATGAAATCTGTGTTACAGAAGAAATATGCTGGGTAAAATACTTTTTTTTGTTCCTATTGTGTGTTGCTTACACAATTATTCCCAGATGACTATTATTTCAATATGAAAACATAGTGGAGTTCTCTTACTTGATACTAGAATCGTAACCCCTCCAGAAAAAGAGAGAATGGCATCCGTAGGTAGGCGGTGATGCTGCTGCTGTTTTTAATTGTATTGCAGTAGCACCAATCGCAGATTGGAGTCCCATTCTGATAGGTATTGTACTGACATGACTTAAAAAGACAGTCCTGGCCCTAAAGAATGTAAAAACTTAGCACACAACAGCTGGATGAAACAAACTGATAGGGAAACTTAATTCTGTCTAAATAAATAAATATTCTGTAGTCCTACTAGTGCTGATATAGGGTCTCCACCTGCAAGGGCAGTAGACCATGCCTTCTGTGGGGCATATCTGAGCCAGCAACCTGCTTCTCTGGTAACGCTGCAATTAGAGCAGTTACAATTCAGCAAGTGGGAATACTAAAAGCTTCTGTTAATGAATCAGCATGCATTATGTATATGGCATTAAAAACTTCTGGCAGGTCACTCTTCATAAAATGTGATAAATGAAGAAAAGAGTTTTATATCTTATAGAGGAAGCTCTTACTTAGGCCTCAATCCTGGAAGCTGTTCCATGCAAACATACCCCATTGCTCATGCAGAGCCCCACTGAAGTCAGTGGGGCTTTGTGCAGGCACAGGGATATCACATGTGCTTCGAGTTGCAGGATCAGGGCCTAAGGTTGTAGGCTCTCGAGCAGAGATCAGGACTATCCATGTGCTTATATAGGCCTAGCACAATTGGTTCCCAATTTTATTGGAGTCTGATTGCTACTGTAATATAAATAATATAACATTAAAAAAGTAAGTATCCACTTTAATTGCTAAAATTAGTCAATTAAGCCTGATACAAATATAGTGAAACTAAGGGAACTACCGATTTTATCTACAAGGCAGACAAGTTTCCATGTTCCACATCCACTAGAATAGTAGTGTTCTCAGTGGTGCCCACAAACCTCTCTGGCACCTGATCCTCCCAGTGGTGTAAGAGTTTCAGTTTGCAGTATAAAATGGACAGCAGCTGTTTGATTTGACCTGTTACCCTGTGTGGTCCATTAATTTAATAACAGGGAGTTCTGTAAAGTTTATAGAAGAATGCATTTGTTAGCAACTAGCTTTATTGATGTGAGGCACCCAAGTGCTGATTGACCCTGTTAAAGTTTTAAATACATAAAATTAACATGCTGTGATACATGCTATATTGTGTGCATTCAGCTACATTACAGTATTTAAATAGCTATATTACAATAATGGTAAATATGAAACTCTGCCTCAAAGAGGGTCCTAGGAGGAGGATTATATCTTCCACCAGGACAGTGGTTCTCTGTGGTGTAATAGCAGTCTATTTCTTTAGAACAGGTGAGTTTTAAGGCTGCCAGTCTCCCTCTGTTAACTCCCTTCACCTATAGTGGGGGATATAAGACTGCCTTTGGGGACCATAAGGGATGTGCAGCTGCTATGTAATTCATGAAAGTTACATGTTTTGCTGCTGTAATGTGGTTTGCCATTTGATTACAAGGGCTTAACTGAAGCAGGTGTTGGTTGTACACCTCTACCCTGATATAACGCTGTCCCTGGGAGCCAAAAAAATCTTACCGTGTTATAAGTGAAACCGCGTTATATCGAACTTTCTTTGATTCGCCGGAGTGCGCAGCCCCGCGCCCCGCCCCCCTCCCCGAAGCGCTGCTTTACCGCGTTATATCCGAATTCGTGTTATATCGGGTTGCGTTATATCGGGGTAGAGGTGTATGTATGCAGGAAAGAGAACAATAGCTTCAAATAACCACCCACTTATCCATTTGAAGCACAATACTAGACCCATTTGCTTGGACTGCCCACCTCTGACTGACACCCTGTCCCCTGCAGCTCAATGGACCAGTTTGTCAAGAAAAGTGAAGGGGAATCACAAGTTGTAAACACAGTGGAACCTAAGACACAGGGTTTCTGGTGGGGGGAAAGTGACATTTGTGGCTGGGAGGGAGTTGTTGACAGGGTCTGTTTGCTAGGAGCAGGCTAACATGGGGTACATCTGCACTGAAGCAGCACAGCTACAGCGCTGCAGCTGAGCTGCTGTAATATCTTACATCCATGGAAGGGGCTTTTCCATTAATGCAAGGAATCCATCTCTCTGAGAAGCAGTAGCAAGGTTGATAGAAGAATCCTTCCATTGAACTAGCCATGTCTACACTGGGGGATAGGTTGGCCTAACTGCATTGTTCAGTGCATAAAATTTTTCTAGGCAAGGTTGACTTTAGTTTTAAGTGTAGATTGGACCATAGACGTGCGCTGCGTAGGGAGTCTGATGCAGTTGGGCCTTCCAGAGCTAGACTTGCGTATAGACTGCTTCATTGTTTTACAGAGACAAGGTGGGCAAGGTAATATCTTTTATCGGACCAATTTCTGTTGGTGAGACAAGCTTTCGAGCTACACAGCTCTTCTTCAGGACTCAACCTTGTCTCTCTAATATCCTGGGACCAGGAAGGCTACAACAGCACTGCAAACAAAGGAAGTGATTGTTTTACAGTCTTTTTTCTCTTGTTTTGCTGTGTCCCTGCTGTTCAGCTTAAACAATACTTTGTACTTTGTCATTGTACAAACCACTGGTTACAGCTCCTGAAGGAAGACTTGCAGGTGTAAAGCCCAGCTGGGCCTGCTGAGCAGTCATGGTTGGTACACAGGGGGCTGGAGCCAGAGACCCAGTCTCAGAGCAGAGAATCATGGGATTCTAGTCGTGAACTGTGACAGGGACCATCAGCTCTTACCTGCTCTCTGATGGGCAATCAATAGACATCCTATGCAGTTGGTATTTGAGATGTGAGAGTTCGCAGTCATGGGTGAGAATCATACACTGGTTGGGGTATCCCTTACTGGAATTTTTAGGGTGATAACGAACTACTACTTTGAGTTGGGAAGGAAGCCCTTCATCCCCTTTCTGCACATGGCTGCCCAGCTGGAGGCGTGGGGTTCATTTTGCCCCAGAGCAGAGGTTCGCGAAGTGCTTTTTTCGTGTTATTGTTGTGCCCCCCTTTCTCCAAAGAAGCCACATAAACATGGTCTCCTTCCCCTGCCTCTGCCAACTCCTGCCCATCAGGGGCAGAAAGTGAGTCAATGAGGAGAATGGGTGGGCTCATGCCTATGGCAGCAGTGGGATCTGGCAGGCTCTATCCCCTGAGGAGCCCAAGGCAGTGCGAAGCAGACCAGTGCTTGTATTCCACCCCCTTGCCCAGAGCATCTCGCTGCCACAGGCTGTCTGAGCCAGGGTAGGGCAGCAGGGGGGAAAGCAGTAGGTTGCTGCCAAGGCATGCCAGTACTCCCTACCACCACCGTTGGATACTCCCTGCATGCTGTCCCCATTGCTGCCCTGCCCTGGCCCAGACACCTAACTGGCCGAAGTCCCATCCCCCACTCCCCAGTTTGAAAACCAGTGCCCTAGAGCATTTGGGAGATGTAAGATTTGTAGGTTTAATGAAGGGTGCTTAGTTTGGTTTGATACAGCTTTCAGTGGACAGGAATTCTTTGCAGTATTGGTGCCAAGTACTGAGATATGTTAAGCTGTACATGAGAAAACAAGAAAGGGGATTTATGGTTAATAAGTCAAGCCTATTTCCCCACCCCCACCCCTTGCTGATTGGCGATGCTAAATACTATTGGTCTGGTGGCACTTTGCTGTCCTCATTGAGCTGATGTATTAGATTTCTACTGGGTAATGGATGAAGGGAATTTTCTCTTCACTTACTTGATAAGCTCTAACAAAAGTGGTGGCCATTTCTGAACCTAGAAGAAACTGTGGAGTTGTCTTTACCTCCAACTTCATGGTGGGAGCATTGTCATTTAAAAAAAAAATCGTATTCTTGGGGAAATAGTTTATCACTCCACCGTAATACTCACATTTAACTTTTGTTTGTGATTTTTATTTTCAGGGTTTTCTTGCCCAGTGTGACACAGTTGAAGGAAGTATTGGTCAAGAAATGGATAAGCTACAATCAAAGAACTTGGCACTGGCAGAATGAGGCATCACTCTCAATAAATAGGAGAAATAATTGCTCTGTGAGCAAGAAGAAAAGTTTGCTCTTTGTTTTGGAGCACATATTCAGCTTCTTCTTCTTTTTTTTAAAGCCCAGTCTGTTTAGACTGGTACTAGTCAATCATTACTTGCTGGTTGTCACATTTACCACTCACTCAAAGCTGTTCTTTTCAAAAGAAAACAATCCTCCCTGAAGAAATACAGAAATGTTTTTGTGGTAGATGGTTATGCATGTTTTAGTTAACTAAATACTATAGCACATTATACAATTCCGAGAGGTGGGCAACTTTGGACCATTAGTTTCGTTTTACAAGGACACTATTGTTAACTTGTTTGTTTTTCTCTACTCTCACATTTTCCATTATGTCATCAAAATTATTTGCAGCTCAAAAGACATGTTTGGAAAACCATACAAGTGACATAGGTTGCAGATGTAGGACTTTAACTTGACTGAAAAAGGCAGGTTGATACAACAGTTGGGGCATCTAGCATTCTAGTAGAACATTTAGAGCAATAAATAGTATCACACATCTATACCTATTTAACACTTGTATGTGTTCATAAATATAGGAAAACTTGACTACAGGGGAGGTTGTAACTATTTTAGCCTTAAACTGTCTGGATAAATGGAACGTACTGTAAAATGTATGGTACTTAATTTAACTAGTGTTTAAATTTCAGTGAACGCCTTGGCACTTTTTTTTGTTATACATATTTCTGATATACTGTGTATATAGCATGTATTTGTTTTCTGTGGTATACTCTCCCTTTGAGTAATGGTGTGAAATGGAACAGGATAATTCAAACTGTTTATACAGGAAGTGGTCAATCCAATCAAGCTCTGAGAATGGAGCTATTTTATCAGAGTATTTTTTGACTATGTGTTTCACTGAGTTACTGCAATTTACAGAAAATTGCAATTGATAATTTCTATTCCCTAGAGAATTGAGAATTAGTGGATGAATATTTATTAATCTATAATATGTATTACAAAGTGAAATTTCAAAACAGATGTTTAAAAATGTCCTGCCATTGTTAGCATCTCCATAATGAGAGCTGCCATTTCACTGCTACTTCTACTAGGAAAGAATTCATCAATAAGCACTTGCTCTGGTGGCCAGCCGAGCACCCTCAACTCACATTAGACTCTGTGGAAGTTAAGGGTGTTCTGGATCACTTGCCAGATAAGTGCATGAGAATCTTTGTATTTTTATAGTTGTTTAAGTTCTCTTTACCAGAAAAAAAAAATGCAAAATGTAAGTGTTGATCATATTTCAATAAAGTTATATAATTCTTAATAAAATAATGGACCTCAAAATAGTCACAGTCCTCCAACATTTCTCCTGCAGTCATAATCAGAGTAGAACTTCCAGAGTGTCACAATCTGTTATCAGATGGGCAATATGGTAGCTCTGTTTCTTTTTAAAAATTAGTAGTGTTTGTTGTAAAGAAAGTTTTAAAAAATTAGATGTTATATTATACCAAATATAACTAGATGAAGTGACCATATTTTCAGGTAAATTGCACTTTTCTGTTAAATTGCAGTATTCCTTTAAAGTTGTAATAGTTTTCAGTATTACACGCAATTGTCAGGGTCTGTAAAAGTCTGCAGTAGGCTGAAACTTGACAAACAAGCTCTTGGCTTAAAATGAATTTATTTTGTTTCTCATTACAAATTTTTAGAAAGAGCTGTTTTTAAGATAGGAAGTAATTATATTTGTGGTTAGGAATGTGATGCCAGCTTTCAGTGCCTAGCACTATGGTCGTGATATGTTTGCCTGGGACTGCAGTACTATTGAGAGGAGCAGAGTTATATCCATTCCAGTGATGTCCCGGTTCAGTGCAGCAAATACTGGTTCTGGGCTAGATCCTGCTCCATTTAATCCAATGGCTAAACTCCCACTGAATTCAATGAGTGCAGGATCAGCCTCTTATCAAGTGAGGAATTAGTCCTCACCTGCTCTAAACATAAACATGTTTTACATTTAGTAAACTTTCAGGAGCGTGTGTAGCATAGAAGGTTTTCCCTCTTCTCTGTGAGCAGAGCTGGGCAGGGCAGGTTAGATATAACTGCTGCTCCTTAGTAGTTCTTTATCCTGGGAAAAAACAGTGCGATCTTTGTGGTATTTATGAGTGGTCATCACAGTTCCGCTATAATACGCAAAGGCTTTCAGTTAATGTAATAAAAATGAAACCTATTAAGATTGCTTCTTAAAATGTCATTTCTGCTGGTATAATTCAAAAGAACATGGGTATTTGTATCTTTTTTGCCAATATTTTATGCACTGAAAATTTATTTTGATAACGAAATCGAAAAATGAGTTAATTCATTTGGGAAAATGAATGACTTTGCATGTAAAAAGTTTTCCCCAAGGATTTTTAGTATGGATTGACTGACTAATAGTAGTTTCCGAAATATGAAAGATTCATATCTGGTTTTTCCACAATCATGGCCTCAATCTTTGGCAAAAAAATCATTTTCAATATTAGAAAAAAGTGCAGTGGACTACTGCTGAGGAAGAGAGGGCAGAAAATGGGAATTTTTAAAATCAATGGAAATTTGGAAAGCTAAAACATGGATTCAGAAATCAAATTTAAGCAGTACTGTTTTGTTAATTATATGGGATAAGCACACTTCCCATTCAGTTATTGAATCCATTTTTCCTTCTGATCTTAAAAACAAAACACAGCACTTTTTCACCCCCTGCCATCTCAATAAAAGACAAACATGTTCTTTGCTTTTTCATTAGCCTCATTTTTCTCAACACCTCCCTCAATTGCTGTATTACTTTGTAACTATTTGCACATTTCAAGCTAACTTTCCTCTAATGTCTTTCATAAAAGACAACTTGTATTGTAAGTTGGAGTAAAACCACACCTTCACCCCCTAACTCCCTTCCTCAGGTCCCCTTTTGGCTGCAATGTGGTGCAAACCAAAACTAACATTCTTAGAGCTGTAAAACCTCAGAATTATGGAACATCTTGCTTCTTAATGTTTGAGTAACTTAAAATATCAAACTTTTAGTGGTATTCTCTATGACCCAAGTTCTGCTGTTAGTCTCAGTGGTGTAAATCTGGAATAATTCCTTTTACTTCATTGGAGTTACTCCCAATTTGCAATGGCCCATGTGACAGTACAGAATTTGGGTTGATATTTTTATTTAACTTATTGTGCTACAGTAAATGAAGGGGGAAAAGGAAAATAAAATATGGAAAATACAATCAATTTCTATGTTGCTTGTCTGATCATTTTGGTGTATAGTACAGAAATCCTGCTGATTAATCCACTCCCTATTGACTCTGTACTTAAATATACAATAGCACCATTCTATGGTAAGTTATTGAGAATTTACTGTAATTAATTTATTGTACTACTTGTAGATATTTGATACTGCACACATCTTCCAATAATGATGTATGTAATTAGGAATTATGTTTCACTTAATGAGGCTGGCATGAAGTGTGGAAGATATGGACAAGAGCTTGCCAACACCTCTTCCTCCCCCACCCCAACACTTGTGGAAGGAGGAAACCGTGATAGATTTAAGGCCCAGTGTCTTCTGAGTAACCTCTGGGACTTTTACTAGAAAGCTAGTGATATTTATAAAAATGTATACTCATAGCTTAGGCTTCTCAGTGGGAGCATTCAAAACAATTTCAGACTATTACAGGCCAATGGCCTCAACCAATGTTATAACCTAACTCCTTTAAACAACATTTTTTTTAATGTAGTCTCAGGCAAAATGCTGAGTTTAAAAAAAAAGGGGGGGGGGGAGGCTTTGCACAGGCACAGGTAAAGGAATGTGACTTTTCTAGCTACCACTACGAATGCCCTTCCCTTGGTCTTTCCAAAATCTTAATCTACAGCTTCATAACAGAAAAGAATTTGGTGAGCTCAGCTGTAGGGAAGAAAGACAGTCTTTGAGGTGGCCAGCAGGCAATCCAATATACAGCCATACAGAATACAAATGTCACCACCTTGAGTTGCCTGAAGAAGCAAAAATGAAGCCAGTGAAACATGGAACACGGATCTAATGTTTTCACCAAGAAGACCTCTGCTAATAATGTTCTGCCCTAGACAATGCTTCAGGATGATCCAACAGAGGTGGCTACAATGTGGAGGTGGCACATACATTTAAGTAAAGTCCACATGGGAGAGAGGAGGACATACTCTTCTACCTGAGTTCAAATGAGAAAGAAGCATTCTTGGCCTCTGCTGGTAACTGGGCTTACCCTAGCTAACCTATCCTTCACAAATGTAGACCTACCCTTGAAAGGAAATTGCTAGAACCCCAGCCAGTTCTCCTAGAGCCTTCCTTCTGCTTACCAACAGCTCCATCTTGTGCTCATTTAGCTTCAGACGTTGTAGCCCTCTATATAAGCTCTATTATATTCTCTGTTTTGCATTATCTGCTTTATTATATTCAGCAGTAATGCAAGGAACTTACAGGCTTGTATCCTGTAAGACATTGGCTTCAGCAGTTAGCATGAGGCTTGAGGCCTATGAACTTTGGCAGAGATAAACTTAGGTAACCCATAAGTTTTGGGGAACTGGAAGTAGAATGTAAGAGGGAATTTTGTCCATAGTGACATCAGCCAACCATAGAAACATGAACTAACACCAGCTTCTGGAATGTTTTGGACAGAACATCCAACTACAAGAGTACCATGGCAACGAATTGATGTATATGATGGGGTGAAATCATAAATATATTAACCTATAGGGGAAAAAAAACACCTTCACATTGGTAAGAGGAGGAAATACAAATAAGGAAGAGGGGAGAACCCCCTACTGAATATGCATTAGACATGGTAAGGTTAACGTAACATAAAAGTGGCATTCCAGTGCCCTCTGCTCATTGGGAAGGGCACTCTGTACACTGCAGCCCAGGTGGGCTGGAGTTGGTTAATTTCAGCTGCGCCTCCCTGTCTTGCCATCCTGGATTTGAGCCACCAGGTTAGTGAAAGGGAGCGCCCAGAACCAGGGGGAAGAGGGCAGTCACCTGACCTGAGCTCAGTGCTGCAGGGAGCCAAGAAAGTAGATTTAAAAACAAAAATCCACTAGCCGGACCCCTTCCCACCCGCTTCCAAGGTTTGATTTCTGAAAACACCTGGGCAGCTCACCCCAGGCCAAGCCAGGGGAAGGAGTAAAGGGGAACCGAAATCAAGCTAGCTCCACCTTTGATCCTGTAGTAAGGGCTTAATCTCTGGAGATACGGTGACCCCTGCCCCATTGGGGCACATGGCCCTGTCCCATCCCACCCCATCTTCCATCTGTGCAGGCCTCCCCCACCCTGCCCTCTTCATTAGACATCTTTCCCTACATCACAGGGTGGGCTACCTACCACGGAGCTGTGAGAAAGAATACATTTGGATAAAACCAAGCCCTGGCTAATGTGCTCCCCCCTCAAAGCGCGCCTGGCTTTAGCAAAGTACTGAATTAGCCTCCACAAACTTCTTTTCCTCGCCTGCAGATTATAGTGATCTCAGCCTAAGAAGACCTGGAATGCCATTCCTTCTGAGGACATGCTTAATTGAGATGTAATGACATTGACTTGGTGTGCAAAAGAATGGAGTACGAAGAGCATGGAATGGATTTTATTAACACTATTGAGCTGCTTGGTAGGGTTGCCAGGCGTCCGGTTTTTGACTGGGCACTCTGGCGGCTCTGGTCAGCTCCTGCACCCCAGAGCCCTCACCCCCCCACACACACCCCCAACCCCTGCCCCAACCTGGAGCCCCCTCCCACACCCTGAACCGTACTTGTGAATGATGTTGTGACTATACACATTGGTGACTTCTGTCGCTGACTGTCACTGTAATGGACAGTGAAAGTCGCTACATTTGTCACTGGTCACTTTGACACTTTCTCACTGGGGAAACCACAAAGTCACTAAATCTAGTGCAAAGTAGCTAAGGGTATGTCTTCACTAGCTCTCCTAGTGCTGTAAAAAACCCGCCCCCACGAGGTGAGTGGCTCCCAGCGCTGGTGCACGGTCTACACTGCCACTTTACAGCGCAGAAACTTGTAGCCCTCAAGGGGGTGTTTTTTCACACCCCTGAGCGACCAAGTTGCAGCCCTGTAAAGTGCCACTGTAGACAAGGCCTAAGCTGAATGAAGGGGCGGGGCCTATACACAGCCCCGCCCCCTCGCTGGAACGGGGGTCGATCCCCTCGGCAGAGCTCCCGCCCCGCTCTAGGTTCTGGCCTCGCCCCCTTCGCCTAACGCGAGACCTGACAGGGGGAAGGGGCGGGGCTGAGCGGCTCCTAAAACGGAAGTGGCGGCTGAAGTATTTCCGGGACAAGATGGCGGCGGGGCCGGGCTCGGAGCGGAAGCTGGTGCAGCAGGACGAGCTGCGGCGGCTCATGCGGGAGAAGCAGCGACAAAGCGCCGGGAAGAAGCGAATCGAGGCGCCGTTCGCTAAATATCCTTTCCCGGCCCTCCCCGGGCTGCCCTGGAGCTTCAACGGCCTCGCGGCAATAGCGCCGGGGCTGGTGCCTGGCGCGGGGACTGTGTGTCTCGCCCCCCGTGAGCCCGGGCCCGCGCTGCCGGTCGGTGTCTCGCTCTCAGCCGGTGCCGGGTTGGTCCCCGCTGCCCCCCCCCCCCCCCCGGTTATTAATAAAAATAACAAAGATCCCGCCCAAACTTAGGGTCCCGCCGCCGGCCTCCCCCAGGCCTCCGGCTGCCCCGCGCTGGGTCGGGAACAAGCCGGGACCCCTCTGGGTTCCCACTGAAAGCCCCGAGTTTGCGATGCTCCCCTCATGCCCGAAACACAAAAACCGTCGTGCGGCCCAGGGGACCCCAGCCACCGGCCTCTGCCCTCCCCCGCGAACAGCGACCGGCGAACAATCGCAGTGCGAGGGGCTGGTTTCCTTAGCAGCGTGGTGAAGATCTGAAGGGATTGTTACACCCGAGGAGGGAAAACCTCCTTCAGTTCTGTTTGTTTATGCTTTGCCCTTCACCAGCTGGGACAGTGAAGCTGCCAGTCAGTTTCACATTTCTTTAGTCATAAGCCCTAATCCTGTATCACCATCTACAAGCACTTGCCCCGTCTGAAATCTCATTAAAATCAGGGCAGCTCTGCACAAGTGCAGTGGTCTGTGCTATTGGATCATGATATAGAATGAAAGCTGTAAATAGTAAATTATAAATCTTGTCTACGTGAATGCATCACAAATACTTTGAAATTACACATCTACTCTTGTACCATTTCATGTTCTAGTAGTCGTCCTGCAATGACACAGTGGCTCCTAAACTTTATTGGTTCACGTACCATCTTACAATATTGTTTTGAAATGAATGGATGGTACACCAGTGGTAACACAATCTGGGCACTCCTGCCTAGCAAAATATAGTGTTTTCCTTATAAATTGAAACACTTCTTTCATGATAAAACCCTGAAATGTAATAGTAATGGAATGTTTTTAAGAATACTTACGTTGTGGGTTTCACTTCCTCAGCGTGCCTTTGAAAATGGTGTTTTAAAAGTGTCTGCAAATTGTAATTTCAGAATTATAATTTTGAAGGTTATGTGTGATCTTGAAATATTTCCTTAACTTCAAAATGTACATATAATCGTTTAGGGCACTTAAGCTGTACGTTGTGCAACACCCAGATTAAGGGTGAACTTTTGTGGCAAACACACATACTAGGGAAACAACACAAAGAGGTAAGACTTTGAAGATATAACAAGATTTATGAGAACAATTTGTAATCTTTGTGTTTGAGTAACTTGTACAGATTCTAGATTAGATAGCAGGTGTGATGATGGGAACTTGTACCATTTAAAAAAAGATTGTGCATTGATGAAGTGATAGTGGCACTCCATCTTTTGGGGGAGTGAGCCATCAAGGCAAGTCATGGATGCAGGTGTTTAATAACTATTATGACATTTACAGGGCCATATATGGAATCTATTTGCAAATTGTCAGTAGGTTTCTATTTGTAATTTAGGGTAATGGCTACACTTCAATAAGTGGCCCATGTCAGCTAACTTGAGATTGCAATTTTATAGTCCTTCAGCCAGTGTAGGTGTACGAGCTGCAGCCCAAGCCCGAATACCTATACTGCAATTTTATGGCTCCACACGCCCGAGTCAGCTGACACCGGGCCAGACACAAGGGTTTTTTTGCATTGTAGACATACCCTTGGAAACATTTTCTGTAATTTTAAAATGTAAACATCTGTTTAACAACTGTATGTGTCAAGTTAGCTGAACTCCCAGGTGATAGGTACTTGATTTTGTAAGGGGTATTGTCAAGGTACATTCACATTAGGAAAAATGGTGGGCCTTTTTTTTTTTTTTTTAAACCATGTGTTAGCTAATACACAGTGACTAATGTGGTAAAATCCTAGTGTGGGCAAGACAGCTTGTTTTTTTCACTTATGTTAGCAGGTGTGCCTCATGGATATCTTGACCCGCTAACACATGTGAAAACTACAAGCTGCCTTGTCAATACTAGGATTTTAGCATGTATTTATTACTTTGTGTTAGCTAGCATGTGGTTTAACCCCCCACCCCTTTTTTTCCTTTTTTTTTTTTTTTTTTTTTAAGTGAAGGAAGGAGCTGGCTCTTATATTGGTGGAGTGCTAATAATTGATGGCTTTAGGCTCGGTCTTGGATATAAATGCATTTAAAAAAAATTGAGTCTGTCTTGTACCAATCAAAACAGCTACTACTGTTTATAGAAAATACAGAGATTAAACTAAGTATTTCAGATATCATGAATAAGCCTTTATGGAAGTTATGGATTCTTTGATTAATCTCTTTAAACAGAATATCTATAACTGTGTGACTTTTGGGGACTTATGCATGTGTATATTGAGTAGTCATGATTGAATAAATTTCACTGAGCTGGCACATGAGAAACTGGGTTGCATCGGAAGGTAAAAATCTAAAACTAAAAGTACTGGGTTGTCAGAGAGACATGGATTCTGTGATCTATTGTCTATCGTGTGGGGTTTTTTAAGTGAAAACTTACATAGCTGATGGTGTCTGTGCACTTCTGCTGCCTTTTTCTGAGCAGAAAAGCAGCACTTAAGAGATAGCTGCAGGTTTCTCCTGTCTTCTCCTAGCACTACCTCTGCTGTGACACTGAACTGTAGGTGCTGATGGTTTTAAACTATTAATTAAATGTTAGTAAATTATTTTAAACTCTTTAAATTCCCCTTGTTTCGCAGTTAATACTTCTGGCTTTATTTTTTTTTATTTTTACCATTAATAGATTACTTTTACCTTTTCCTCCCCAAGATGAGACCATGATTTTTCACGTAGCTTAACATGACAAACCACTAGCTCTAGTCATGAGTATGTTGACTATCCTAAAATAAGTGCACCTGTTGCGTACTAGGTATATGCAAGAGCAAGAAATTGGAGGATGAATTTCATGCATCTGAAATTCAGACTTTCCCATGAACAGCCATGATTCTAGTAACACTGTATCTGAGTTCTTGTTGCTGTCAAGAGATGATCTTTTACTTCTTGTTTATTTTGTTTTTGCTGAGCCTCTATTTTTTTTATCTCAGGATAGAATTTACAAATATTTTTTGTAATAACTGCAAAGGAGAATGCAGTGGTCTAACTTCAGGTCTCTTGAACCTCTGTTAATAAGTTAAGGACTCTTTACTTAGAAGCTAGCATGTGGCTATATTATAGCATAATTCTCATTTATAAAAAGAAAATTATGCTATATATGCATTGCAACTGGCAAATAATCTCACTACCACCTAATGTTGTTTTTAAAAAAGATCTAGACCTCAAGCACTCCTTGTATCAAGGCAGAAAAACAATTTTATTTCCAATTTTTAAGAGGGTATGTACTAACAGATAATGGCATGTGAACAGATTAGAGAGAGAGATGCAGGAATATATCATTTGATAAAATAACATTTATAATTTTTTATACTTTTATTTTTTAAATTTAATCCCAATCCTGATGTGTAGATTTAAAAAAAAAATTATTGCTTTGAGTCTGATGTGATTGCTATCTTGAGGTTTTAGAATGTAATGCATTGTTTTGGTACAGACCCTGACAGATATCTGAAACTCAAATTTTTCCAACCCTATCCATAGGGTTCAGTAATGGTGACTTGTGATGTGGACTTCTCTTTTAGGAACTGAAGTGAACCTGTCCACTCATTTCATGCAGGCCACTAAAGGGCCATCAGATGATAGCAATTTTAGGCAATACTGACCTGGATCATGTTTAAATCAATGATCTAAAGGTGAAAGACCCCACTGTCAATCTCGTGAGCCATCATGCCTGTTCATTTTTTTAAAAAGTGATTATATCACCAATCCTAGCATTTATTGTATAGCATTACAGTACCTACAACCATTGAAGTACCTGTAGCTTTGGGCAGGTCTACACTACTGCTTAAATCGATCTAATTTACATCATTTAGGGGTGTGAAAAAGACACCCCCAAGCGATGCAAGTTACAGCGACCTAAGCACTGTTCACACCAGCGCTATGTCAGCAGAAGATGCTCTCCCGCCAACATAGCTTCCGCCTCTCATGGAGATTGAGTAATTATGCTGATGGGAGAGCGTTCTCCCATTGGCATAGAGTGTCTTCACCAGATGCGCTACAGCGGCACAGCTGCGTTGGTGTAGCTGCACCGATGTAGTGCTTCTAATGTCGACCTGCCCTTTCATTCCTTACTTCACCTTAGATCAGTAGTTCTCAACCAGGGATACGTGTATCCCTGGGGGCACACAGAGGTTTTCCGGGGGTACATCAACTCATCTAGATATTTGCCTAGTTTTACAACCAGCTACGTAAAAAGCACTAGCGAAGTCAGTACAAACTAAAATTTCATATAGACGATGACTTGTTTATACTGCTGTCTATATTATACACTGAAATGTAAGTGCTATATTTATATTCCAACTGATTTATTTTATAATTATAAGGTAAAAATGAGAAATTAAATGATTTTTCAGTACTAGTGTGCTGTGACACTTGTATTTTTATGTCTGATTTTGTAGGCAAGTAGTTTTTAAGTGAAGTGAAATTTGGGGTATGCAGTCACACTAGTGGAAGGGGTATGTACAGTAGTCTGGAAAGGTTGTAGAGCCACTGCCTTCATTACCTCAGTTGTTGTAAGCTTGATTATGTCAATTTCAGTGTTTCAGAGGTGTGCATGTTGTGAAAATGTGTTCTGTAACTTATTAAAATAAAGGTTTCTAAATATTCTGAACTTTAAACTCTAAGGCCTGGTCTACAAGTATAACAAAGTGGAAAATAGGAAATTAGGTCGGTATAACTACATCGCTCAGGGGTGTGAAAAATTGATGCCCCTGAATAACGTAGTTAAACTGACGTAACCCCTGGTGTATACAGCACTAGATCAACCTCAGCCTATCTACCACCTCAGGGAGGTGGATTACGTACGATGACGGGAGAACCCCTCCTGTTGGTGTAGGTAGCGTTTTCACTGAAGCGCTACAGTTGCGCCTCTGCATAGATTTAAGTGTAGACAAGTCTTAAGCCAGAGTAATTTTTGAGGTTTTGAAAAGGAGAGTCTCTTGAATTTTATTTGCTGATTCAAACTTTTTTTTTTAAACAGAAAATTGCAGAGTTAAAAGGTGCTAAACAGACAGTGCCTGGGCCTACAATTAGCATATCATCATCCCATCCTGCCAAAAGAAAAGTTTCTGACACAGAAAACCAAGAAGTAAAGAGAACAAAAGGTAAAGCAATAAATTTATTCAGTATTTGCAGTACTGCTGAACTGTAATCTGACTTTCTATGTCTTGAATATTTTTCTCCTTTATGAGAGAGACAAAGTGGGTGAGAGAATCTCTCTATGGACCATCCTCTGTTGGTGGAAGGTACAAGCTTTCAAGCTACACAGAGCTTCTTCATGTCTAGGGAATAAAAGATAAAACATCACGTTCATTGTCTCTCTCATAACCTGGGACCAACAGGGCTACTGCAACACTTTCTCCTTTATGGAACGGGGAGAAGGCAGGGACTCTGACTTTTCTGTTGATGTTAATTTTATTTATAGATATATGAAATTAAGGTAAATGTGTTTTGATGGAAACAAATGTGATTTGAAATTTGATATCAACGAAGCTATACTTCCACACTTCCAAAAATACTAACTGTAATATATTTTCCACTGTTCTGACAGAAGCAATTTTCTTAACCTTCACTTTGTTATACTAGCTAATGGCCTTACTGTGACTGGGGGATGAATAAGGGCTAGATCCTGCAAATGGCTTTGCATGAGTGTAGGAGTTGAGACTTTGCACATACGCATTTCTGTAACATTTGTAGTAGTATCATATTGACTCAACTTGTCAACATGATGTCATGATTAGGGCCCTACCAAATTCATGGCCATGAAAAACGCATCAGGACTGTGAAATCAGATTTACCCCATGAAATCTAGCTATGGTGGGGGAGGGGCAGAGCTGGGGGTGTCCAAGCCAGGGGCTCCTACCATGCACCGGGCTACATTGCTAGTCCCAGTGGGGCTGGGGAGAGATTCCTCTTCCCCTGCATGAACGCGCTCAGGGAGAGATCAGACCCACCTCCGAGAACCTACCTGGCTGCAAGAAGCTCCGTGGCTGGTGCCTTCAGAGCTGGGCTTTTCTCCTTTATGTCACTTCTGCACTGCCTTCAGAGCTGGGCTGGGTTCTGAAGGCAGCTGCCGTAGAGGTTCCCAGAGGTGAGTCTGATCTCCTCCGTACTCCTGAGGGCGCCCCAGCAAGGGGCTCTTAGCTGGTAGTCTCAGCCAGGCTGGGGAGTGACGGGACTTCCTCTTCCCCTGGACGGCTGCTCACGGTGGGAGATCTGACCCACCTCTGGGAACCTCCTCTGGCTGAATGAAGGCAGCAGCCGCAAAGCTTCCGAGCTGGCCTCTGAAGAGGTTGATTTGATCTCTCCCATGCTGCTAGGAGCTTCTAGCTGCTAGTCCCGGCTGGGCAGGGGAGGGAAGGGACTTCCTCTTTCCTTGCACGGCTGCTCTCAGGCACTTCCCCTGGCTGCAGGAAGTTCCGCCCCCTCCCCCTGCTTGTTTACTGCCCCCATCGCTCCGCAGCTGTGGGGGGAAGGGGTCATTGTGCTCCTTTCAGATGCAATTATTAGCTTATTTCAATAAAAAAAAAAAAAAAAAAAAAGCCAAGAACTTGACAGGATTTTTTTGATTGACGCTTCAGGGCAGCAAATAAAAGTCAGGGCTCAACTCACTGATTGGTAGATATGGGCATTGGGGTGGTTTTCTAATGTAGTGATCTCAATTGGTAGCCTACCGGAAGACAAGTGAAATTACTTTAAAATGAGTGTCCAAAGTAAATCAAAAAATCTCTATAATCGTTACTGCAGCGGATCGTGTGAAAGAGTTTGGAAGTCAAATTCTACATGCCGATGGTGACAAACTATTTTGTACAAGCTGTAATGTTTCGACAGAGAGCTCTGAGACCCATCATTTATTTAGAATGGAATTTGTGGATGCATTTGCAAGTGCTAATATACCGTTGGAAAAACTTGATCACCCAAAGCTGCGTGAATTCATTCAACGGGACGTACAAAATTCCGGTTGCTTACCAAGTGCAAATAAGCTACAACAGGACTACCTTCCAAAGGTTTTTGCTGCACATTTTGAGAAGAGGAAGTCTCAAATTAATTCATGTGAATCTTTTGCAATTATTTCTCATGAGTCCACTGGTGAGCAAGACAACTATGTACTGCACAGTCTGTTTGATTTTATTTCTGAGAAGGCCGAAGATATACAGACAGGAAAGCTAATAGTGCTCGTCGACTACGTTTACTTGGATGCTGTTAACTACATTATGATGTAATTAAAACCATTTCAAAATACGATGCAGACTTTGTCAAAGTATCCGCTTTCATAAGTGACAATGCAACTTACATGACGAAATCTTTCAAATCTGTTCTCCAAGGTCTAATGCCAAAAGCTGTCCATATTACATGTAATGCACATATAATTTCTCGTGTCAGTGAGCTGTGGTGATGAGTTTGGTGAAGTTGATAAACTGGTGAGCTACATTAAAAAGATCATTAAACGCTGCCCTAGCCGCAAACTTTGATACAGGCAGCACATTGCAAACATGACCGAAATGACTTAAATTGGGGAACAAACAATTGCACTACCCCCAAAGCCAGCAATTACTTGTTGGAATTCCTGCTTTTGGGCTGTACAATATCATTCAGCTCACCTGAAGTACTACTCAGAGTTCATCTCAGAAGAGCTCACACTGACACCAAAAACGCAGGTTTTAACAGACCTTTCAACTCTTCTAAACAATGCACAGCCGAATGAGGAAGTTCAGTTCATTGCCAAGATTGCCACAGGACTGATGGACTTAATCACTTGATTCGAATCTCGATATGTCACAATCCACCGAGCTTAAAACAAAGTAATGGATGTACTGTTCTGGGCTGAAGCACAGTCAAATGAAAATCACTCTGATAACACTGAGTTAAATGCCAGTGCTCAGCAGGTGTTTTCTTGCATGACAAAGAAGCTCAGAAAATACTACTGCTATGGGGAACCCTCAAGCAGTGTAGCAAAAATCGCGCAAAAGTTTCAACAACCTGCAGCAGGGTTCCTAAAAACTGCATATTTTTGACCCTGCACAAATGCACCTGTTGATGGTGGATTTAACCTTGCTTAATGCAATTCCTGGCTTTGACAAGAATTGTAGGCTGGAGATTCCTGCTTACAAAAAGATTGCGAAAGAAGTGGACTGTACTTTGCCTGTGCTACAGTTTTGGAACTCAGTGGAAGGCAGAATCCCCCACCTTGCAAGGCTAGCTCGGCACTGTCTGACAAGTCCAACAAATTCCATGAATGCAGAGAGAGCCGTATCTAAGCACGGACAGGTGTTTTCGGCGCAGGGACAGAATGAAGAAAGGCACAGTTACTGGATGCTCTGAGAGCGGCTGTGCAGGCGAAGAGGAAGTCCTGTCCCTCCCCAGCTGGGCTGGGACTAGGAGCTAGGAGCCCCCAGCTGGAGGGCTCCCAGCAGCATGGGAAAGATCAGTTCCACCTCTGGGAGACTCCCCCAGCTGCACAGAACTCCATGGCTGCTGCCTTCAAAGCCCAGCCCAGCTCTGAAGGCAGCACAGAAGTGAGGGTGGCAAACCCATTGACACCCCCCTCCCCCTTTTGGGTCAGGACCCCCACGGTCACAGCACCCTGAAATTTCAGATGTAAACATCTAAACCCCTGAAAGTGACTATTTTTAAAATCCTATGACTGTGAAATTGACCAGAATGGATCATGAATTTAGTAGGGCAATAATCATTGTATAAGGTGTATATTTCAATTTGGGTATTTTTATGTGGAAAAGTAGATTACATAATACTGATTTCTGATTGTTGGAGTATACAGCAGGGGGGATCCGTTGGCAAGAGGGAGCCCCGCCGCTCCCGGTCACTGCAGGTGGCAAGAGGGAGCCCCGCTGTTCCTAGCCACCAAGGGCGGCAAGAGGGAGCCCCGGAGCTTCTGGCTGCTGCAGGGGGGGGACCCCAGCAACTCTCAGCCACGGTGGGCAACAGGGAGGATCCCCAGAGCTCCCGGCTGCCGCGGGAGGCAGGGGGGACCCCTGCAGCTTGGAGCCGCCAGCAGAGAGAGACCCTGGAGTCTCCAGTCCCTCCCCTCCCCCACAGCTGCCCAGGCTATCCATTTTGTCATGGGTATTTTTAGTAAACGTCAAGGACAAGTCACGGGCTTCCATAAATTTTTCACTATTGCCCGTGACATTAACTAAAAATATCCGTGACAAAAATTTAGCCTTACTCATCATTATAAATTTTTATTTTGTTTTTCTCATCTTTTGTTTAACAGCAAAGCAGTCATAATTGACTCTTGACTATTTTGCAGGTTCAAATGACCAGCCACAGACTTCTGCGTCTGGGTAAGTAGATCCTTTCATTTACCTATTTGTGCAGCCTTTTGCCAGCTAGTCCTTTTTGTTTTTTTCCCTTTACCCTACCTCTGCACCTGCTGTGGGTAAGGATGTAGACACCATGAGCCCCTCCCTCATATAGTCTTGACATGGGCGCAGACCCATAGTTTAGCAGCAACTTTTTCAGCTGTGTGAGCAAGATAAAAATCACAGGAGTGACTCAGAACCAGTTAGAAAACAAGTATTCCCTTACTGTCATTACAGGGCTATATTTAGTGATGAATGTACAGTCTTGCCCTAAGAGCTCAAAGCACAAATCTTAATCTTTTTATGTTTTTATAGAGAAAATTCTAGTTAAATTTTAGAATCATTTTAGTCATTCTATTGCTGTTTTCTAATCTGGGGGTGTGACGGGTTGGATCACAGAAACCCCCTTGGGAGCTGCCACCCGATGTGCCAAGACTACCCCTGCTTCTGTTTTCCCTGCCAGCTTAGGGCTCCAGCACCCTGTCTTGCTGAGCCAGCCACTCCTGTCTGGCTCCAACACAGACTCAGGGTCTGAATCACTTGTCCCAAAACTGCAAGTTTACCCAAAAACAGCTCACAGGAGTGTGCTTGTCTTTAGCACTCAGATGCCCAACTCCCAATGGGGTCTAAACCCAGATAAATCCGTTTTACCCTGCATAAAGCTTATGCAGGGCAAACTCATAAGTTGTTCGCCCTCTATAACACAGATAGAGAGATATGCACAGTTGTTTGCTCCCCCAGGTATTAATACATACTCTGAGTAAATTACTAAATAAAAAGTGATTTTATTAAATACAGACAGTAGGATTTAAGTGGTTCAAAGTAGTAACAGACAGAACAAAGTAAGTCACAAGCAAAATAAAATAAAATGCGCAAATCTATGCCTAATCAAACTAAATACAGATAATCTCACCCTCAGAGATGCTTCAGTAAGTTTTTCTCAGACTGGACACCTTCCAGGCCTGGGCACAATTCTTTCCCCTGGTACAGCCCTTGTTCCAGCTTAGGTGTTAGCTAGGGGTTTCTCCATGATGGCTCCTCTCCCTCTCTGTTCTCTTCCACCCCTTTATATATCTTTTGCATAAGGCGGGAATCCTTTGTCCCTCTGGGTTTCCACCCCCCCTCACTGGAAAAGCACCAGGTTAAAGATGGATTCCAGTTCAGGTGACACGATCACATGTCACTGCAAGACTTCATTACTCACTTGCCAGCACACACATATACAGGAAGACTCAAAGGTAAATACAGCCATCTGCAGACAATGGGAGTCATCAAGATTCCAAACCATCCTTAATGGCCCACACTCTACATAATTACAATAGGCCCTCAGAGTTACATTTTATATTTCTAGTTTTAGATACAAGAGTGGTACATTTATACAAATCAGATGATCATACTCAGTAGATTATGCACTTTGTAATGATACCTTACAAGAGACCTTTTGCACGAAACTATCCCAGTTACATTATATTCACTTATATTTTTATAAAACCATATAGACTGCACAACGTCACAGGGGGTAGAGGGTGAGGAGAGAAATATTTGAGGGTGAGGAAAGCTATGTGACAGCAGATGACACCCTGCTGAAAACATACTTGAAAGCTGCCTGCTGTGCGCCCTGCTCCTGTGGTGACATAGAGGAATGCAGTCCCAGGTAGGAGCTTGACAATACATGTTTCTCTTGTTTGCTCTGATTGTGCTTAGCTGCTAGAGCATACAATATGCTGTCTGGCCCTACCTAATTGCAAATGGACAGTTACTTACCCAACCCAAATAAATCTGTTAGTCTTTAAGGTGCCACCAGACTCCTTGTTGTTTTTGTGGATACAGACTAACACGGCTACCCCCTGATACTTACCCAGCTTTAGTGGAAGCTACAAAATGAGCAAAGTGCAGTATAAGTTAGCAAGCTAAAAAAAACACATGGGAAAGAAAGAGTTGTAAAAAGATAGGCAGCATGAGAGAAAATGAAAAAAAGATGATGAAATGGGACATTGTGTTGTGCTTCCACACTGATGTCTGTTTCTTTCTAACATGTTTCCCTCTATAGAAAGTTTTGGATCAGATAAGTATACGTTGAACCTCATCAGGCGACGAGTACTGCCTGTGAGATAATGGAGTTTACCCTTCAAACGTTATAGAGCTCAAACCTGGTTGTCAATGTCGCTTTTCTGAAAAAGCTCAAGAAGAGAGACTGAGCTCATCTCGACTGAGACAGCCTCTTGGGGTATGTCTACACTGCGTTTTAAAACCCGTAGTAGCAAGTCTGAGGCCATGTCTACAGAGTCAGGCTCGTGCTGTGTTGTTAAACATCCATGTAGATGTTCAGGCTCAGGCTGGAGCTCACCTCCCTTCCTGGACTTCAGAGCCTGAGCTCCAGCCCGGGCCACAGTGTCTACACTGCTTTTTTTTTTTTAGTGCCTTAGCTTGAGCCTCCTGAGTCTGAGTCTGTAGACCCAGGCCCTCAGACTTGCTGCCATGGGTTTTAAAATGCAGTGTAGGTGTGCCATAGGCAATCTGTCAGAGCGAGACTGGACTTTGCTGGTAGTGTTTGCTCAATCTTATGCTGAGTACTCACAGAAATTATTCTTAGAATTACACAGTTGTGGAACTTGTATTTCTTTAAAATTTGTAGTTATGGGTGGCGGGTATCAAAGGCCGGGGGAGGCTGAGCCTCTCCAAACAGCCCTGTGTGGCCCTGCCCATGCTCCATCCTCAGGCCCCCTCCTTCCTGGTGCTATGCTGTGGTGGGCTCTTTCCCTGTGGTCCCAGGCTGGGGCTAATGGGAGCTGGCCTGTGGCCAGGGACTCCGCCCTGTTCTTTGCGGCAGGGTGGGGGGCTGCGCCGCCTGCCCAGACGGCGCTCTGGGTCTGGAGGGTGGGGCACCACCTGCCTGGCACTCTGAGACCGGGGGCACTTGGGCAGCCCAGAGTTTAAGGGGGAGGGGCTCTGGTGGGCGGGGCCTCGGGCAGAAGGGGCAGGCAGGGCCGGAGGCTGCCTAGCCTCCCCAAGCCCAGAGTTCACCTGCCACCCACGTTTGTAGTGATATCAGTCACTGCAGTGGCTATTTTTAAAAGGTCCTGTTTCCTTTGTATGTTACATTATCATCTTAAAAACACAAAGGCCAACGTTTTCTACCTTGAATGCTAAAGTTATGTTTCAAATCCATATTTAGGTGCCTAAATATGTGATCTGAATTTTCAGAGCTGCTGAGCTCTTACTGACTTCAGTGTGTGGGTGCTCAGTACCTCTGAAAATCAAGCCTTTTATTTAGATGCCCAGTTTAGACACCCAGCTTTGAAAATGTGGGTCTCACTCTTGATATTGGAAATGGGTGAGATGTAATATGTATGGAAAATAAAGAACAGTTTATTATAATTTTATGCTACCAAGGTTTAGGTAACTTTAATAGAACTGCTTTATCATGAGTTTCTTGTCTTCCCTGTATGTAAAGTATATGCACATTGCTTTGTGAATATGAAACTGGTATCTGAATCCATGTAGCTTCAGGGAACATGATAGGGCAGTTACACTTTTGGTGTGGGACATCTTTTTTTTTAAAAACCCTTTTGTTCTGTTCTACAGATTCTAATACAGAATTAGTACAATAAATGTGTTTGTAGCACTGACCTGACCATATCTGGTGAGCTTAAAAAGAAAACAACAATTACATGTTGGTTTCTAGGTGGCGGTTATTTTATATTACACCAGCAGGCATGCTGTTCAGTATATTGCATTATCTGTAGGAGATGCTTAGGGTTCACAAAGTAACTGTATTTCAAACACTGTTCTGTAACTGGTTTTGTTAAAGTACAAATATTTATATCTTGCGTCCTTTCCTAGGCTACCCACAGATTTTTTTGATAAAGCAGAGCGTGCAGATACAAAAGCATTGCCTTCAAAGGGTCCAGGTCCCAGTTTACTGACAGGAGATTATGATGATGAGGAGGAGGAAGAGGAAGAAAAAGACAATACTAGCAAACTACCCGGTGTGCAAAAAATTGAAATTCCACCCACAGCTCAAGAAACAGTAGCTAATGCTCTACCAGCAGGTAACTTTGGATTGTAAAATATAAAATTCAGTAAGAAGAAATTGTTGACTATTTTATTGTAAATTATGCTGGTAGGTATTTTATAATTATTAGACATTTGACATAGCACTGATGGGTATGTTTTGTTTGGGGTTTTCTCCTTGTTAATTTTCTTATCCGGTATATTTATGGAAATATGATTTTTGTCAGGTGACTGTGCTAAAGTTACCCATGTGAAAAAGATTCTTGCCAATGTATGTCATTATACAATATTTTCCTAGTATCCCAGTAATTTTATGTTGCAATTATCTTTCATTGCAGTGATGTTTGTAGAATTAAAATATGTAATAATGCGTACAACATACTAATTATTTGAGCCACCCGGTGGAGTATTGACTGGCTAGTTTTGTTTCTTGATTAACACAAATGGTACTAATTTAAATTCCTCTTTAGTCAAAACTTTAGAAGCTTGAACCATAGGTCCCTTTGTACATAAGGTTGTGCGTGTCTTTTCTTGTAGATTTCTTTGAGAACAAAACGACAGCTGCTCCCATAGTCTCCCATTCAGGGTCCATTCAGAAAGCGGAAGTTCAAGAAAAGGTAGTGGAAAGGTAAATTAATCAGATCAAATGTTAAGAGGAAATGCAAATAAGTTTCACTCTTCCAGATAATATACATAACTTTGACCATATTTAGGTCTGTCACTTTGAACAGTTAGAAGATTCGTCTCACTTACAGCAAGCTGTCTTGTTTTAAGCATTCCAAAAGATTTTCAAAAATAGGAACCTAAAGTGATGGGAAAGCATTTGGGTGCTCACTACTTTTGAAAACACCTAGGAGCCTAACTTCCAGCTCTGAGTTCTGGAATATTGACCCAAACCTATTATCTACTCAGCTCCTTGTGTGTTTTGATAAGATTTAGCTGTAGAAACAAATTTTGTTGAGATTAACATCTAGCTGGTGCTGCATGTGGAGAAGAAATGCATTTTTTTACATTTCTAGTTCTTCATCAAAAATATACTGGACTTTGCTCTTGACATTTTATCTGTGGAATTAAAGATCAGAGTAATAAGCACTAGATCAAGATAACTGTCTGTTATTTTAACACTTCAGGAAAGAAAACACTGCAGAAGCTTTACCAGAGGGATTCTTTGATGATCCTGAGGTGGACGCAAGAGTAAGAGATCCTTTTGTTTATTTTTCTTCAGACTTAGGGCATGGCTACACTTGCAGATGTAGAGCGCTTTGAGTTAAACCAGACTTCGTAGAGCGCAGTAGGGAAAGCGCTGTAGTCTGTCCACACTGATAGCTGACAGCGCACTGGCGTGACCACATTAGCCGCTCTTGCAATGGCCACAGAGAGCACTGCATTGTGGTAGCTATCCCAGCATGAAAGTGGCTGCAATGTGCTTTTCAATTGGGGTGGGGTGGAGTGTGACAGGGAGTGTGTTCTGTGTATGTGGGGGGGGGGGGAAGAGAGTGGGTTTTTGGGGGGCTGAGAGCATGTCAGCATGCCGTCTTGTAAGTTCAGACAGCAACAGACCCCTCCTCCCCCCCCCGCCTCTCTCTCTCTTACACAGCATTCCACAGTAATGGTTGCTTTGTCTCGGAGCAGATAAGCATGCTGTCTGTTAAATGGAGCTTTCAAAGGGCATATCCAAAACAATGACAAGAGTGGCCACTTGACTTAAGGGGATTATGGGACGTTTCTGGAGGCTGATCAGAGTGCAGTAATGCAACACCTCATTCACGCTGAGGCGCTCCAGCGGGGGCGCATCAAACGTTATTCTACTCGCCGAGGTGGAGTACCAGGAGCGCTCTAGCCGTGGAGTCAGAGCGCTGTACGTGCCTTGCCAGTGTGGATGGGTAGTGAGCTAGTGTGCCCGGGGCTCCTTTAATGCGCTGTAACTTGCAAGTGTAGCCAAGCCCTTAGTAATACTCAGAGTAGTGGGTGAACCTTTCAGTCCAAAATAAGTGAGAATGACAAATTAAATGGTTTCGCGTTGATGTATGTGAAAGTATTAGATGCAAGAGGAAGACAAAGGACAGGGTAGGCCCATTACTCAATGAGGGGGGGAAAAACAATAACAGAAAATGTGGAAATGGCAGAAGTGCTAACTGAAATTTTTTTTTCCAGTTTTCACCAAAGAGGTTAATAGCGATTGGACATCTAACATAGTGAATGCCAATGAAAGCGAGGTAGGATCAGAGGCTAGAATAGGGAAAGAACAAGTTAAAAATTACGTAGACAAGTTAGATGTCTTCAAGTCACCAGGGTTTGATGAAATACCTCCTAGAATATTCAAGGAGCTGATTGAGGCGATATCTGAGCCATTAGTGATTATCTTCGAGAAGTCATGGAAGATGGGAGAGATTCCAGAGGACTGGAAAAGGGCAAATATAGTGCCAATCTATAAAAAGGGAAATAAGGACAACTTGGGGAATTACAGACCAGTCAGCTTAACTTCAGTACCGGGAAAGATAATGGAGCAAATAATTAAGCAATCAATTTGCAAACACCTAGAAGATAATAAGGTGATGAGTAACAGTCAGCATTGATTTGTCAAGAACAAATGGTGCCAAATCAACCTAATAGCTTTCTTTGAGAGGGTAACAAGCCTTTCGGATAGGGGAGAAGCGATAGATGTGGTATATCTTGACTCTAATAAGGCTTTTTATACTGTCTCGCATGACCTTCTCATAAACAAACTAGATAACTACAACCTAAATGGAGCTACTATAAGGTGGGTGCATAAGTGGTTGGAAAACCGTTCCCAGAGAGTAGTTATCAGCAGTTCACAGTCAAGTTGGAAGGGCATATCGGGGAGGGGTTCCGCAGGGATCAGTTCTGGGTCCGGTTCTGTTCAATATCTTCATCAGTGAGTTAGATAATGGCAGAGAGAGTACATTTATAAAGTTTGTGAACGATACCAAGCTGGGAGAGGTTGCAAGTGCTTTGGGGCAGGGGTTCTCAACCTTTTTCTTTCTGAGGCCCCCCAACATGCTATAAAAACCTCCACAGCCCACTTGTGCCATAACAACTGGTTTTCTGCATATAAAATCCAGGGTCGGCGTTAGGGGAGTAGCAAGGAGGGCAATTTCCCGGGGCCCCATGCTGCAGAGGGCACCGTGAAGCTAAGTTGCTCAGGCTTTGGCATAAGCCCTGGGTGATGGGCTTGAGGCCCTGAGCTGCAGTCCTACACGGTGGGGCTTCAGCTTTCTGCCCTGGGCTCTGGCGAGTCTATCACCAGCCCTGAGTGGCAGACCCCCTGAAACCTGCTTGTGGCCCCCCAGGGGGCCCCAGACCCCTGGATGAGAACCACTGCTTTGGAGGATTCAAGGAGATCTGGACAAACTGGAGTAATCGTCTGAAGTAAATAGGATGACATTCAATAAGGACAAATGCAAAATACTCCACTTAGGAAGAAACAATCAGTTGCACACATACAAAATGGGAAATGACTGCCTAGGAAGGAGTATTACAGAAGGGGATCTGGGGTTCATCATGGATTACAAGCTAAAAACGAGGGAACAGTGTAACACTGTTGCAAAAAAAAGCAAACATCATTCTGGGATGTATTAGCAGCGGAGTTGTAAGCAAGACACGAGGAGTAATACTTCCGCTCTACTCCATCTTTTGATTAGGCCTCAGGTGGAGTATTATGTCCAGTTTTGGGCACCACATTTCAGGAAAGACGTGGCCAAATTTGGGGAAAGTTCAGACAAGAGCAACAACAATGATTTAAAGGTCTAGAAAACACGACCTATGAGGGAAGATTGAAAAAACTGGGTTTGTTTAGTCTGGAAAAGAGAAGACTGGAGGGGACATAACAGTTTTCAAGTACATAAAAGGTTATTACAAGGAGGTGGGAGAAGAATTGTTCTTCTTAACTTCTGAGGATAGAACAAGAAGCACAATGGGCTTAAACTGCAGCAAGGGAGGTTTAGTTTGGACATTAGGAAAAACTTCCTGTCAGGGTGGTTAAGCACTGGAATAAATTGCCTAGGGAGGTTGTGGAGTCTTCATCATTGGAGATTTTTCAGAGCAGGTTAGGCAAACACCTGTCAGGGATGGTCTAGATAATACTTAGTCCTGAACTGGACTAGAGGACCTCTTGAGGTCCCTTCCAGTCCTACAATTCAATGATTCAATGTATATTAATTTAAGGACATGGAAGGGAAGATTGCTAACAGTATACATGGGGTCTGAGCATCCTTTCAGACTGAGTTTATTCTTTTCAGTTATTTGCAATTCAGCTTTCTCATGATTTAAAGGAAGTTTTATTGAGGCTAACATGTCTGCTAGATGTTAGGAGTGAAGATGTAAGTAGATTGCTGTGTGATGTACAATACTAGCCCACTCAAACAGCAAGCTAGTTCTCACCCTTTCTTTTTGCTGCCCTAGTAGAAAACATTTTTTGGCTGAGGGAGAGGGGTCATGAGAGGTTTGGGGCCAAAATCACCATAAAAAGTTGAAATTTTGTTCTGGATCTAAATTTGCAACATCTTGTATACCAAGTGATGCCCTTATTTTGTATTCACTCGTGAAAATAGCATATCTTGGTTTTTGGAAGATATGCAAGAGAATCTATTTTTACATTTGTGTGTAAAATTGACTGCAAATTTGATAGCTGTGCACATCTGCACACTCTAATATTGCTTTGTCAAATTGGCAAACCATGTGATGGGCTGGAAAATTTCTGGAAAATTATTTTTCTTTTCATTGAACATGTCTCTGTATTGAACATGCCTGAGAATTATGAACATTCTTGGTGTGTTAATGATTTTACCACATGGTTTATAAAGCAAATACTTGCAGCCACCTTCTGTCTTAGTGTAAGATGATTCCGTAGATGTTTTTAGTGTCTCCTTATTACATGCTTGTATGTGCAGGAGAAGAACTATTAATATAACACCTCAATAATGAATGCTGTTAGAAAGCAGCCTCTTGTTTAATTTTTTGTATCCCTCCTCAGTCCCACTCTTATCTTTATCAGCCTGTACCTATTTTATTTTCTCTGGTGGGATGCTTTCAGCATTGGCCATGCCTCTAGGTATGCTTGCATGTGGCATGCATAATAGCTTTCTTCACGCACCCAGAAATGGGGATACTTAATTTTGAAGAATATAGTTGAGAAGGGTAATGTATTTTTTGTAAGTGATGAATTGCTCTACTGCAGAAAAGTAATTAGAGAGCTTGCTGCTAGAATGGCAGTAACCATGCTTGGTGCCTGAGATGTTAGCCTGGATACTAGGACTGAACACTGGTATCTCAAAACTTACATGTATGCTGTTACCTGCAGTAGCACTAGCATCAGTGATATTTTTCCTGCCACTCTACATGAGCCCTGCAGGAGCCAGAAGATGATTAAGAGTTTCATGTTGTCTGCACCAGAATAATGTACATAGTATAATCTGTAGAGTGCTTAGAAGTTTGATCCATACTTGGGGGAAACTTAAAATAACCATTTATTTGAAAACGAATCCTTTGTGTTGCTGGTGTAGATGTGGTGCTAGGGGTTGGGGCTGTTGATAGTGGTGTCTAGAGCTGTGATTCGAGTGATGTGCAAGTGAAAGAGGGGAGAGTCCTGCAGGTGATGGATGCTGTGAGCCAGGGACAGTCTTCAGGCAGGAAGGTCTGCCAATGCATAGGCAGTGCTAGTTAGTGGTCTCTCTTTGACCCAGGTTCTTAACACAATTCACAAGCATGTAGGCATTGAAAGGAACTGTTGCTTTATTTGTTCGCTGCTAGTGGCACAAAGCTCTTGCTAATCAACTCCTTCCAGTTTAGCTCATATGGAGAGGAGGAGTACCACCACATTGGTGGCGCTGTAATCTCAGACTCTGTTACAGTGGTTCTAGGCAGGAATCGCAGACAAAATGTTCAGAGATGCTGCCTGTTTTTGCAATTTTCTCTGGTTTTGTGTTTAAAAAACAGCTCTTTGAAATCTGGTATTAATATCAGGAGTTACTAATGCACTTAAATGTTTGATCAGATACACACTTCAAGGAAAAATAATTCTGTCTTGTTAATGTTTAAGTTTATTATAAGAAATACAAATAGTCATGACTTACAAAAGGTAAAACCACAATACGTAACAACAATACAATACATGTAACCATGATAGGAATAACCACAAAACAGAAATATGGAATGATGGAAGTGTTTTATCTCCCAGTATGTAGTTTGCTTTCAAACTCTTCAGTTAATAATTTGACTTATTTCATACTGTTGCATATTGTCTAATCAATCAAGAACAAAGCATGTAAATGACTGGCCATTTTACATGATAAGGATTGCCATACTGGCAAAAGACAGGAATGGATAAAAGGAAAAGAAAGCTAAGGTAGAAAGGAGGCTCCACAAGTTATTTTATTCAAACTGTTTAGTTCCTCTTAACTCCATTACTCATCCTAAAGTATCATAGAGTAAAGAATGGTGACCCAGACATTATTAGTCATCAATTACACGATTCATGTCACAACCTCTGGTGAGAGAACTAATTGTGAGTTTTGGGCGTTTCTGTTACAGTCTTTGATTATTTGGTTCATTTGCCAGGATGCTGTGCTACAAGCGCAAGGCATGGCTCTGATCACCTACATTCCTCGTGCCCTCCGTGCGGACCCCAAGCCTGTGCACTCCCTTGTATAGGAAGAGCTAATCTCCCAGCAGACACTACACACCTTTTCTCCCAAGTGGAGGCAGATCCTGTTTCTTCATCCCACTTTAGTTCCAGCATTATTTTTGCAGACAATATTCCCACCATTTCTAGAGTCAGTAGTTAATGTTCGGTATCATTGGAAAGATTGGATTAGAGGTATTAGTGGCAGACAGCACTAACAGTTCTTATACTAGCCACTAAATTGAAGTATAGGGGCAACAGTCAAGATGGTAATAAAAATTGTGATTTTAAAGGCAGATATCTCAAAAACCACTAAGACTGGGTTGTGCTGCTGTATACTATTGGACAGATGGTGATTCACAAACTATAATACCATGCAATGGTAACTGGACATTGAAAACAGTCAAAAATAGAGGCTATCATATTACCAGATAGGCCAGGTTGCTTTCAGCATCCCAAATATCTTGTGCCATCCATTCGTGGTCAGCTGCTTTCCCTCAATATTGTAATCATACATTTTGTACAGGCAGTTGTTTTCCATTTAGGTCTAGAATCAGATTCTTTTCTCCAAAATCATGAAAGATGGCTGTTTGTTTATATGCATTATTAGAGCCAAAGCATTTACTTGCTGTCAAAACTTTCTTAGTAAAAAGCAGAATATATGTTTTGTTTGTCCTATTGGTTTTAGAATACCAGCGAGAATCATTAGGCAGTTGCTAAAGAAGTTTGGTTTTTCACATTCACTAGGTGCGAAAGGTTGATGCTCCGAAGGATCAGATGGACAAAGAGTGGGATGAATTTCAGAAGGCGATGCGACAAGTCAACACAGTAAGTGATGGAATCTATCTTTATTGCTTCTAAATACGATACATAATTGGAAAAACAGCCATTCATGCAGCTTGGCAGAGTGAGTGACATACTGTATTTGTTGACTGCTTGTCACAATGTAATGTGCAGTTAAACACACTTTACAGTTGAGCGAAAGGTCCCTGCATTTTACACTCAAGGAAAAGTTAAGTGGAAAGCGCGTTTGATGACAAACATCTCTAATTAAATACGCTAGGCTGGATCTAAGTGAGATAGCAGGCACACCTTGACAGTTTCCCATCTGCAGGCAATGGACCATATTCCTAGCTGCTGCTTCAGAAAAGTTGCCTATAGAAACATTTAATTTTAAAATCTGAAAATTACACCTCTCTCTCTAAACATGTTAACCCTTGTAAAAGCTACAAGAGTGTTTGTTTTGTGGTGAATTTAAACTTGACAAAAAACACCCCTAAAGTTGGGAATATTTTAGCGGAATTTACACAGAACACATCCTGATTGGCCCCAGTTTTTCTGTATCCTAATTTCTTACTACTTACTGCATGAAACCTTGTATCAGAGTCAGATTTTATACCTCGCCGATGTACACTGTACAGGACATCGTGGTAGATACTTGGTATTCTCACTTGATGCCTTTTAATGTTTTTAAATTCTTGAATTGAAAATTATTGATCATAAATAACTGCTAAGAAAACTGGTACAGAACAATTTATCGTTACTCGTTAAAGCAGTACTATAGATAAAGTAAACTTTCATACAAAAACCAATAGTGGATACATTTTGTTAACATTAACCATTCAAACAATTCTTCAGCATAAGAAGGAATCTTCTCAGTTATGCGTGGACCATTGGTTGCATAGCCTCTCCCAGACATTCAGATTTGAGAAAGTATATGCTGAAAAAAATAACAGGTTAGAAATACATTGGAATCAAGTGGGTATAGTTAATACTTCTAACAGGCTTACTGTACATAATTGGTAAACACCAAATGTCGGTGTATATGTTCTGTTGCATCTTAAGCCTTTTGATGGATTATTTGGTTTTATATTCTGTTTCAAAACAATATTTAATATTGAACTAAATTCAAAAGGAGAAGGAGCTAGACTGCTTAGGGATTTGGTGTAGCATTTTGTTCTGTCCTTTTCACTGAACTTTAGCACAAGTCACAAAGACTTTTCCTGTATGTCCCATTAACGTACCTCTTGGAGGAGGGAACATCTGCATAGGATTGTGACCGTTACAGCATACTTTAATCTCTTGCTTTTGTTTCCAGTACTGCTCTTTTACTGGAAAAAAAGATCGAATGGGGCTTAACTTATTCACAGCTTTTCTGGTTTAGATTTCAGAAGCAATAGTGGCAGAAGAGGATGAGGAGGGACGTTTGGATCGTCAGATTGGAGAAATTGATGAGCAGATGTAAGTAGATCAGTCTTTCTCAAACTTTGCTTTCTGCTCCCCCCCCCGAGAATGGGTATATATGTGAATAGACTCTGACTGCATGAAGTTTCATTTGTAACCTGCCATGGCAATTCTTTTAAATATTCACTGATCAAAGTGTTTGAATTTAAAAAACAGTTTGTTTCCTGACAATGGTTAATTTGGGTAGCAGCACTAGACGGGTGTTTACTAAGACAGACTGCACTGGGAGCTCTGAAAACAGTAGGCAAGGGCAGAGGCGTGCCCAATAAACTACAGGAAGAGATCAAATTTAATTAAATCCTTTGAACAAGGTTCATTTTTTTTCTACGCTCCATCTGTGGATTCTGCATCATGTAGAACTCCGGTGAACTGACTGTATTTGATAACTAAACTCTTAAGCAGCTTTTAGTAGACTGAACAAAAAATTAGGAACATAATTTTCATATGGAGATTCATGTCTTAATTCTTGGTGACTACCTGGGCCCTTGCTTCTCATGACATTTATTTGAAAATGTTTGCTGAATGATGTACCTTATCATGTGAACCCTCACTAGCTGCAATGTTCCATTGAAACAGTTGGACACACATTAGTCTAAGCTTCAGCAAGATCAATGAATACAGCTTAGTTTGACACTTTATGGAGCTGAAAATCAGTCACTTTGCGTTTACATGTACAATTCATACAAAGCTATTGATTGAAAGCAAAGGAAAAGACGTTTTGTTTGTTTGTTTAAAAACTAGCAGCCATCTTTTAGCGAAAAGGAGATGTTCACACTGAAGCAGTAGTTAACCAATGTGGCAGATTTAGCAGCTACTTAGATGGTATTAATGATAATATCAAAGTCAAGTTGCTTTTGGGACTAAAGATACAACTTCGACAGTGATCTTGTAATTCTGGAGAGAGCTTTGACTAAGAGCTTGAAGGTGCTTAAACAGTCCCTTTTACCATCACAGTTTAAAATCTCATGATTACGTGGGACCAAATTGAGGAATTTGTAGGTAGGTGTGAAGGTTGTTGCTATTGATAATTTATTTTGTCTGAAGTAGAAGTTCATGTGGCCAGACTTTTAGCTTCATGTTATATTTAGAATAGCATATTTGAATGCAGGGATGTTCTAATAGCCAATGAAGCTTTTTGGAAGCCGTTGTATTTTCTAGAGCAACTCTTTAAATGGAGTAGATCCTCAGTGCTGGGTGGGAGTGCCTCCTGTGAAGCACCTTAGACATTTTGTGTTCAATTCCAAAAGCCTGTCTTTGAGTGTGTGTTCCAATGGGCTTTCAAAATCGGTAATACAACTGAGTGTTGAGAAATGGCCATTGTGGTTCACTCCTCAGCATCAATCCAAAATGGCCTGGTAAAGCTGGTGAAATACAGTTTGGGGAGTGTAAGGTCAACTGCCCTTTAAAACTAATGGTATTCTAGATCAAATGAAGTATCTCAAAGTGCAGGTATACTCTGAAAGTAACTCTCTAAACATGACATTATGGTGTTCAATGCTTGACTCCATGATTAGGATCCAGCTTTAAGCTCTTTTCTCTGTATTGAATCTGCAGGGCTAATAGGAGTGACAAGAAGTAAAAAACATATTGAAATCCAGTAAGCAGAATTTGGTATTTGCAAGGAACAGATCCTGTTCACTAGTAAGCGTTATCATTTTTACATAGTTATTTTTCAGAGTCAAACTGCACTTTAAAGCAAATACAAAATCTGACAGCCAAACACAAGTTCAGAGGCTTACTATAGCACATGTTCTTCAAGATGGTGAAGTGCCAGGGCTTCAACACCTTGTCAGGCTTCCATTTAAATGTACTACTTCTGTGTGTCCTAATGGATAGCAATAAAAATCCATGTGCTCCCCTTTCCACCTCCGGTGAAATAACATCTTAGACAAAAATTGAAAAGACTGGTTTGAGCTTTTTCCTTCTCTACAGAATTTGACCAAGTGGTTTCATATTGTTGATATTTTTTGAATCAAATTGTCACAGGATTGAGATTTGATCTGTTGTTTGTTTTGACATCTTTGTAAGAGAAGCTATGACCAAGATACTCCACTTCTTCATTCTGCTTCCACAGGACTACAGCCAAATGTTAAATAATCATATGGGTCTATTGTGAAAGGCTTATTTGAATTTTAATGTTTGTATGTCTTTCAGGTTTTTTGACAGAAGGAGATGCATTCCCATTATTGTGGGAAAATCAGTTCCTTTAATTGGCAAAGGCCATAAATGTTAACTAACTGTTTTTACCTTTCTACAGTGAATGTTACCGCCGTGTTGAGCTGCTGCGTAACCGCCAGGATGTAATGAAAGATAAATTTAAGGAAGCCATGAGATTAAGAGCAACCCAGGAGAAAGAGGATGAGGATATTGGTAGTGAAGATGAAGGAGAATTGCAGGATTTGCTGTCTCAAGATTGGAGAGTGAAAGGGGCTTTGTTGTAGCATTTCAGTGGCATGCTCAATATTCTGTTGATCTGTGGTATTACTTTTTATCAGAAGACATTTTTGTTAAAATATTTATTTTTAAGAAGGATTTTGCAGATACTAATGAGGTTAACTGTAAAAAGTATGTCCATATCTCTGTAGGTCTAAAATGGAGTATTATTTTGTGTAAAGATTGTACATTGTAAATGTTTTACAAGTTTGAATATAACTTTCCTATTAAAATTATTATAATTTCCTACTAAAATTATTTTAATGAGCAAGTAATTTTATAGTCAATATAGACTTCTGGGAGTGTAACATATACTAAGTCAGTGCTTTGAGTTGTCCTGTGCTGTAGTTCATACCAGCCAAGATGACAGTGTATAGTGTTCTTTCAGATAGGAAACTCTGCTTTATCCAGGATGTTTTAGAAGTTACTAGTAAAATGTAGTGTGTCGGTCGTCCAGTGTTTCACTCTTTCATATGTAAATGACCTAAGAATCCAGAAACATTGAGCAACAGATTGTGGAGAAGTTGTAATACTCTGATTTCCTGCCATGCTACAGTGGGCATGCATGTTGCAGAAGATTGTGCTGGACTCAATCTGTTGTTTTCGTTAATGCAGTTGCAGACTGGAACATGTGTGAAAACTCTTGAGCAGAGGGATGAAATGGGTATGCAACTTCGAGCACTGCACTGGAAGCCTAGGTGGCGTTGGAAGAATAACTTCAAAATAAACCTAATTTATTTTAGTTGTAAATATTGGAAGCTTTCAAGGAAGCCTTGGAATTCAGTTTTCTTTCTCTCAAGTGTGCAAATGGGTAAATAACATTTTAAAGTTAAGAACCAGTGAACAGGACAAAATTGAGGTAACATAAAAGGGGAGCAAGAAATTTACTGAGATTCAGTATGTACTGGCTGAATTAGAGCCAGATTCTATTTTTTAAAAATCATATGCTCTTTTAAGCTTTGCAAGCCCCCAAAGCCCTCAGATTTACTGAGCTAGCAGGAACTTCTGAAAATCTGAATGGATTTTTCAGTTTGGTCCCAAGAAGTAGAGTTGTGGAAAGACAGCTTATTCTTTTTACCTCAGGTTTTGGAAGAGGTTTGTGTTTGGAAATATATTACAAGGTTGGTTTGGAGAGGAAGAAAAAAAGGAATAGTGAGAATAATCTTACCTCACAATTAATTCAAGTCAGTCTGGGTACAGGTTATATCTACTGATCACCATAGTGTTTTATTAAGGGAAAATATGTTATTGCTCACTAAAGGTAGATGTGACTTATATAGCATCTTTCACAATCAACATTCTGTGTGAGAACTGTTGCCAGATTCTCTTGACCCTACTTTACTTCTCCTACTTTACATATTCCTGCCATGTGTTTATAATAAAGTTGTGAAAAGTAAAATTCATACAGTGCTTAACAGAACAGTAGATCACTGTGTTCTGACCACATATACTGGACTACATGCTTGATATTTTTTGCTCAATTTTGTAATAAGTACAAAAAACAAGCACAACCAATACTTCTAAAAAAATTTCAAGTATAACTTTGCAACTAATGATCTCTGCCATTGGTAATATCCAGAAATTTGGCAAAAATGATTTCCAAGTGTCACTGACTTATAAATAGAAACATTCAAAAACTAGAAGAATAAATCTTGAACAGATTGGCAAGTTACTAATTTAACTGGCAAAGCATAAACATGGCAGTATATTAATACTTTGAATTTCAGTATTACTGGATGCATATCTTACAGCAATGAGTGAAATAGTGAGAGTAGCTCCCCTCTTGTTTAGGAATGAAAGTTCCTGCTCAGAAAGATGGAGGCAATGGGAATATTTGTTTAATGACTGGCAGTCTTGCTATTTTCTGTAAAATCCAGTTTCCTTCATTTTCCATAAATTCTGGGAAGTGTCTGATGTACAATTTCCCCACTGCATACTCTTTCCCCCAACCTCCCCAGTAGTCCACGAAGGAGAGCTGCACAGACTCTTAATTCTGATATTAGAGAGACAAGGTGGATGAGATATCTTTAATTGAACCAACTTCTGTTTGGTGAGAGACACAAGCTTTTGAGCTTACAAGGAGCTCTTCTTCAGGTCTGGGAAACTTAATCAGAGTGTCACAGTTAAATATAAGGTGGAACAGATTGTTTAGCATAAATAGTTAACATGCATTTCAAGGGACTATTGAAAGGTTAACTATTTATGCTAAACAATCTGTTCCACCTTATATTTAACTGTGATACTCTGATTAAGGCCTGGTCTGCACTACAGTTAGGTTGACATAAGCTACCTTGCGTTGACCTAACTCTAAGTGTTTACTACACTAAAATGTAGCTCCCACTGATGTTACTCACCCACTACATCACAGCAGCATCGATCCCTGGTAAGTGTAGATATGGCATCAATAACTGCACCTCCATGAGAGGCATAGAGCTTAGGCCAATGTAGTTAGGTTGATGCAGTGTCAGTGTAGTCACTGCGTTGCTTACATCGACTGTTGCTGCCTTTCAGAAGCTGTGCCACAACGTCCCACAGTGACAGTTAAATCGGTGCAAGGGCTCCTGGTGAGGACATGCACCGCCAACACAAGAAGAGTAGTGTGGACATGCAAAAGTGATTTAATTACTGCAGTGGCTGTACTTCAACATAATTTAGGTTGACTTGCCTTCATTTTGTAGTGTAGACTTTCCCTAAGTTTTCCAGATCTGAAGAAGAGCTCTGTGTAGCTCAAAAGTTTGTCTCTCTCTCACCAACAGACGTTGTTCCAATAAAAGATATTACCTCCTCTCTGTAATATCCTGGGACTGACATGGGTACAATGCATATTTCTAATATGTTAATACTTACCAGAAGTAGGTTGAAGCCAGCACACCAGTTTCTGGTTGTCTTGTGTTTAGACAACCAGAAACTTTTGTATGTCCTCTTCAGTTCCCTCAATGGGGTCTAATATGTTTCCAAGGACTGATTTGGGATTTGATTAAGGGCCAGTATTGTCATTGGTCTTAACATTCTGATCAGAGAAAGTGGAACAGACCTGGCTGATTCTAAAGACAGAGTGTATAGAGAAACATGAATGTACACTTCATTTTTATAACTGAAATTATTTTGCATGTCTAACTTTATAATTTTGTGGGCTTCAGTTTTCTTCATTTTGTGCACGTTTGAAGAATATTTATTTTTTACTGTATGTGTGAGGAATTGGGAAGGGAAATTAACATTAAAAACAGTACAGCTGGCAAAGTCTCTCTCATCTTCATGATTGTTTAATTGGGGGAAGCTAGAGAGTCAGTATTTACCTTTGGAATCGGAATACTACTGCATTTTAATGCGATCTTTTAAATTGTTCTTTTAGAATAAACCTACTTTCCCATCCTTTTTAGCGGTCAGAACTAGAACAGATTAGTGCACGTAGACCAAGGATATTAACTAAACAAATATGAATTATGAATGCTTGGCAAGCCTGTCCAGTGAGCCAAAGGAATGTTCTAACCCCTCTTTGTTTCTTAATGTTGTATGAATTTCTTCCTCTTTAAGTAATAGATAATGAACCAATCAATGCCATCATGCATATCGACAGACTGAAATTACTGCTGTATTTGACAGCATTGATTCCTATTGATTTTCCATTTAGGAATGAAAATTGGCCACTATGTCTTTTTCTTGAAAGGACAGTCTCTTAGGAGATCCATCATTCATAGAAACAATTGCCATACAAGACAAATTCACAGGGAAAATAATGGGACAAGAGAAGTTGTCCAGTACTTCAGAGCTTACTTAGAAAGCTTCTAGAAAAGACGTCTATTGTGGTGATGCTAACAGTGACCTCACTGGCTCTGTCCTGTAACTGGAATGTTTATCTCTGAGTGTGCCAGCAAGGCAGAAATCAAACATCCTTTTTAGCAGAGCCTTGTAACAGAAGTGGCCTTGAGGGCTGTTGGGAGAAGGTAACTCTCCCAACTTACCAAGCTGTAGAGCTGATGCAATAATGAAAAGTGACTTAACGTATCTGGGAAGATAACCAGCACAGTTTACATGAGTTTGCTTTACCCGCACCTTTAGAGCGGCACCATTTTATGAGTAACCTATTTGCTGCTACACTGTAAGTCGTACATTTCCAGGTCCTGATTATTCATAGGGAAGAGGTGTGGGGATTTCAAGCCTATTGCTTTCCCAACACAACTTAAGTTTAGAACTCGAGAAGGAGCTCCAGGGACTAACCCTGTCTAACCAAAATCATGTGTTTCACTTGGGCAGTGAAATACAGAATATTTCAGCTGTGTGTAGAGAGATGTCTGAGCTCCATTACATGTCTGAATAACATTAAAAAAGGGGGAAGCATGATATGGGTAATCATTAGTAACATTTGGATTGTGGTAATGCCTCCAGACCTAGTAAAGGATTTGGGGCCCATTGTTCTTGGCACTGTCTCTATGTATATTCATGAATGCACACAAGAAAACAGTCATCCCTACTCCAAAAGAGCTTACAATCTAAGATTATATTGTACTAACAAAGGCCTGTTCTCTAGAGTAATACATGTAATTTTCAATCTTGTTACGTAGTCATGGGAAGTGGGAAAAGTAAAATAAAGTCCAATTTTTTTGGTATGGACAAAATGAGAACACAGCCTCCGCTCAGGATGAGCCAGACGCTGCCTCGTCATATTCCCGTGTAGTTTGCCTGCATGTTCATCTTCTCAGGAACTGATGGTTGAGTTAAAACAGCAGCTTTAATGAGAGCCAGTTAGTTTACTACTACTATTAATTCTCTCCAGGCTTGAACATGTTTTCTCTCCAATTGACGCCAATCCTTTTATAATAAAGGAATATTTCCATTGGAAATACCATTGAAAACATAGTGACTTAAATTGAACTAAATTTAAAAAATGTGTCAAAACTAAATGATTTGACTGTTTTGATACTTTTCTCCACGGTTTTTTGGCTGAAAATAGTTGTTGAATTAGCAAATAGTTTTGGTCAACACAAAATTGTATTTTTCAGCAAATAAACTGTTAGCCTGAAATATTTTGCCTAGCTCTGCTATGGAGTAACGGGACACTTTTATTTTACCACATTGAATTCTTGTATAAAGTCTTATACATTTTCCACGGGGCCAAAACCTATAATGTTAAAATTAACAGCTCTGTTTTAGAAACTTTGGACTTAGGTTAAAATAGTATTTTCCTCAGTGAGGATGTTGGTATAAATGGAGTCAAGTATCAGAGGGGTAGCCGTTGTTAGTCTGGATCTGTAAAAAGCAACAAAGAGTCCTGTGGCACCTTATAGACTAACAGACGTATTGGAGCATACTGGAGTGAATACCCACTTCATCAGACACAGGACTCTTTGTTGCTTGGTATAAATGGAGTACAGTAGCAAATAAGATTATTACTCAGGACAAGATTGAAATGCATTGGTAGACCTGTGTGGAGAAACTTTCCCAGCATCTGCATGCATTTAATTTTTCATGAATCACTTCTGTATTCATTTTTCACATTCATGAAAATGGACCTCACTTACATATTGGTGCGGGAAAGAAATGTGGGCATCAAAGGCATGAAATTAGCAATGGACTGACAGAGACACCACTGAAAGTCATTTGTGGGAAGAAAATCAGTGTGGATTAAAGCAATTTATGTGAAAACAATGCACATTTTTACAGAAGAGTTCTAGCCTCAGTCTATAAATGGCCACTTGTGTAGGAAGGTCTTGTATGTAGTTTACATTGATGGAAAGAGAGATCCTGAAGTTACTGCCAAGCCTACCTCGGACTCAGCAGATGGAAGAATTGTTGCTAGAGCCGTACCTGAAGAAAGTTAAGTAAGAACGGTACTGTACTGTGGATCTAGTTACTTCAGATTTACAAGGCAGAGTTTAACTAATTTGTATCATTGATTGTATAAATAATATAGACCTCTCAAACGTATTTCAGTGGACTTTTTTAAAATAAATGTTTCATCTGAAGTCTGGTGTTCATTATAGCATCGTGCTAGTAATAATATAACTAAGGAATAGATTTCTAAATTACAGTTGGAGTCAAATTTTTCACGATTAAATGAAATTTTCCGCTCAGATTAACAGAGTGGGGGTTTAGGAAGGATGGCTTAAAAAAAATCAGTGTGGCTGATTTTAAGTTACTGCTTGTGCAATAAAACATGCTATTCAACTTTTAATACAAGTTCCAGTTCATTAGTTTTTAAATTAGCCTGGATTTCAAACTTCAGGCTTGTCATGTATGTATCTTGAATGAGTAATCCTTGCTTTGTAATTTCAAAGATGATGATGGGAGTCCCATTGAAAGTCAATTAGAGTAGAGTGCCTAGCACCCAAGGGTGCCTTTCAAAACAGGTAGGTTTTCAAACAAGACAAACTTTCAGATGTTTGGGAGTGAAAAAAGAGCAAAGCGCTATCTTCAGAATCAGGAGGACTTCTCCCATTTTCACAGGCAGGATGAGGCTGTGGGAAGCTGTCATAAGCCAGTCTACATAGCAAGAGTTGGCAATTTTAACACACACAAAAATCCTTAATTTAAATAAGGGGCGCTGACTGAAACATACCCAAACACACAGGAACCTGGGAATCAACCTACCCACCACAAATAAAAGGCCTGTGCTATCCATGCCCAAATTTGAACCTTGTAGTTCCAGGCATATTAGGTATTTCTAACTCAATGCTGAAACCAGTAAGCTCCTCCTTGCTTGCTGACTTACAACAAAAGCTACCAAAAAGAAGCCCTAAATTACTTTCACTGTGCTTAAGTATTGTGCCTTTCAAAACCTCAGTTTTCCCCAGCTATAACATGACTGATGATACTGACAGCTTTTGCGATTCAGTGCTGAAAAATGCTCTGTAAAAGCTATGCATTAACACACAGGGCGCTGCCCAATGAAGGATTTCTTTTAACAACTCACTGTATGGGGTGCAGAAGCTGACGCCAACAGCACGTGCAACATGGGCTGGTCCCTAGGACATTTAACATGCTTTGCGAACATGAAAGCATAATGAATGTAACAAAACAGAAAGAGGTTATTTGGCCCAGCATAGTTGCCCTTTTTGGTTTAGCTAGTGCACGAAGCTACACTGCTGCTTGACCTAATTTATGCTCTTTGTAGCTTATAACAACAATCTTTTGGTAAACTGAAGCTGCAGTATTAGTGCTGACTAGAGTGATTTACCAAAAAAAAAAAAAATCCAATTGTTGCAATGTAAATTATTCCTCTGTGTAAACGACCCACCAACCACATCACTAGCATAAAAGTGTATTCACCTCATTAAAGCAGATATCAGTGCCTCTTTTGCAAGTGTCTTGTGTTCGTGGTTTTATATTGCTGAATCTGACTCGTTTGCCATTCTCTGTGTGTGTGCGGGGGGGTGGGGGGCGGCTCCCCTTCTCCCACATCATCCCTTGTGGTTTGCTGCCCCTCTTCCGCCCCCCCCCCCCATTTGAATGATGTCATCGCTCCCATCACATGTTATCTGGCCTAGATTGTAAACTCTGTGGGGCAGTGCTCCAGTCTTTTTCTGTCGGCAAAGCACCATACACACTGATGCTGTCTAGATAACATCCATAGGCTAATTTGTCTAGTCCCACGACAATGTTTACGCCACTGCCTTGCCATTGCCTCCGCTGAAATCAAGCCTCAAGTGCCTCTTTTGGTTAGTGCAACAGCTTTCCTCTGTGCCCTCCTCAAGTCCCAGCACTCTGGACTGTGCATGCTGCTGCTCACTTTGCGTTACACGTGCATAAGTGTGACCACATAACCCGTCCTTCTCAGACAACGTCACTAGCTTCCGATTCATTTTCAACGTCTAGCCAGAATGTCTCCTCTTGTTTTTAAAAACCTGCTATGATCAGTCCCCTGCTTTTCACCAACCCAGACTATTGCCTCTCCAGCCACACGCCCCACCACTGGTTTAGCACAGCCCTTTGGCACAGTCTCCCTGTAGCGTTCCACTTTGTCAAACCTGCTCTTGGTTTTAAGCTCGCTTGTGAAAAACCCCTTTTCGCCCTTGCTTAGGCTGCTTCATTTCTCATTCCATTCTCCCCCCGCCCCATTCTATATGAAGCCTATAATTGTATTTGTTAAGGTGCTTGGGAAGCGTTTGTCATATAAATGAAAACTTCTGATGGCTTCTACCTAGTACCACGATGGACAGTCCTCGCCCACTCAGCATTTGGCACTGGCGCTATGTACTTATAGTCACTAATACCATGCTGGATGTCAGGAGAAATGTCCAATGGCACTTGAAAAAACAAGACCTTAGAGGTCATGTCCAGTAAAGAAACTTCAACTCGCCTTATTTAAAGCATAAAATTATTTACGGTAAGTCTTAACATAACATACATCTTATCAGGGACGGCAAAATGTACCTACAGGTTTGAAAGCATAGCTGGAGATAGCTCCAGGAAGGCAGCACCTTGATACCTTTTCAAGGCACTGAGGCAGAAACATGCATCTTATGGGCCTGCCCTTGCAACGTTTACTGTTTAACCGAATTCAGTAAGAGTACTTGCTTGAGCTTGGGGTGCTGGGAGTCTTCATCTGATTTGGATATATACTGGTTCATATTACTTGCCTGCACTGCAAAACCACAGTGTCACCAAGGGTATTACAAAGTGTGAAAAGGTCGCACACGCCTACAGGAGAGGTGGCCAGCATGCAGCCCACGAAGTTAGGCGTCACCATAGCGAGCACTGGCTATCTTTCATATAAAGGAATAGCCCGTCATGGAGGCTACAGGTGTCAGCTTGCAGCACTCCATCAGAGCCAAATAAGAGCCTGGACGGGTCAAGGAGCTTTGCATGATGCCATTAGTAGTTTCTATGGGCCAAGCCTCTGTAGGAAAGACGAGGTTCACCATATATTTCTGATTGACTATGGCCCTTGGATTGCTGGCACATTTCCAATGCAGCCCTCGGGTGGATAAAGTTTGGGCATCTCTGCCCCCCCAAAGCAATGTGCAGTGTTGTAAGCAATAGAGGCATGAAACCAACAAAGGCCGTTCACAATACCAGAATCAGTACCTGGCTGTGTTTGCTTTTCTTCCCTGGCTGATCGAAAATCAACCCTGGCCTTAAATGAGAAATAGGAGTGGGGAGTGGTTCTTTAAATCTCATTATTATGGACCAAATTCTGCCACCTCCAGTCCTTTTGAGTAGTAATTTACTCCACACATAGCCCTATTAAATCCACAAGGGATTGTTTGCAGAGTAAAACACTACCCAATATAATCTGTGACAGAACTTGGTCCCATGTAATCATGTTTGTAAATGCTTTAAAAAATCAGCTACCAGGATTGTCTAGTGGCCTGTTTGATGTTGCTGATACTGCAGCTTGTTATGCTGCTACCAAAAGAGCACCGGGGCCTTACATGTGATGATATTAACCCTTTAATCCTTAATGAAAACAAGCCATTTGTCTATGAGATTATTTTGAGAAGCCATTTCTAAATGAGACAACTGTCAACCTGGTTACCAAAGAACGCGTTTAGAGCAACACAAAAGTTGTATGCAAAAAGCTACCATGTAGTTTTAAAGCAGGAAAAAAATTTATTTATAAAAAGTCTTATTTAATTTACCGCCAAGTCTATTGTTGAATACAGTGAGTTAGAACACTAACAGCCCATGCTTTTATACAGACTAGGCAAAGCATGAACATCAACAAAAATTAACTCTCCCAAAATTTGCTCTATGGTATGAGCCACAACAGTGTTAAAGTGGAACAGTAATGAAAGCAACACAAGAGTTAGGAAGCACAGTTGCTTAAAGAGTAAAAGAAGTATTTATTTTGATGTCTCAGAATAATAAGAAAGTTAGAAATGGCAGAAATTCCTCTGTAGATTAGTCCATAGAAATCATTGTCTCATGGGGCTTTGGAAAAGTCCTGTCTGGTGGCTAATGTACTAGGGCATGATGAGATACATTACAGAGCCCCCAGGCCAGTAACTTCTGAAGACAGCCTAAAATGTAGGAACAAAAATGAGGAGAAAAAGAAAACAAAAAGAAAAAAAAATCTTCTCACCATTAAAAAAATTACACTTGAGTACAACCAGCATAGAACAGCATTTCAATGCAGGCAAGTTTTCTCACATTTTTTTACTTCAGTTATTAAAACAGTTACAATAGTCCAGAACAATTTTACAGCAGTTTTCTAGAGCTGTTAAATATCTGAGGTACCATGACATTTGTTCCAGTTTTTCCTTCATTATATACAAACAGCCCCGCCTCCCCATTTTGATAAGTGAAAACTGTAACAACGACAGTTCTACAAATGGTTACAGTGACAAAACTTAGCGCAAAGGTACGAAGGTGGAGAAAAGCCTATAAAATACAGAAATGACAAAGAATACTGAAATAGTACTTAGCCCTATACAATAACAACACACTTTTAAATACCATGGTTTAAAAAGTATTGCATTTGCATTCTGTGTTTTTAGTTTATATTAAAATGCACTGAATACAGTTCAATTCGTTAAAGCTTTGTGTCCAAGGAGTGCAAAGTGGATGAACATGGCAGGCTAATGGGATTCTAAATTTTGAAGTTGTGAGGAAAACAATATTGCATTACTGAGCCAGTGCTATGCAACGTAAATTAAAAATAAGGTGAATGGACAAACAGAAAATGCAATTAAAAACTAGTTCCAACAGCTAGCAACCAGCTAATACATCTCCCAGCTACTTTCAGTTTGCTTGCAATTATTTTTCCTTTCATAGTAAACTTGTGTGTAATTATGTTTGCTGGCTGGCATCCAATCAATGTGACAACCTTCAAATAACATTTGATATGAAATAGCTTGTACGTGTAGTTAATATTTAAATGCCTGTTTTCTAACCATAACTTACACTGTGAAATGAGTTGCCAAGCTTTTAAACTGGAATGTATTTAGGATTTGTACAGTAACCTTAGTAAACCTTAGCCAATGGATGCTGGCCAAGAAGGCCATATGACCCTGCTCCCATGAAAAAGTCAATGGGTGTTTTATTATTGACTTCAGCTGGAGGATGATCTGGGCCCTAAATTACATGGGGTATATTTTCAGCCAGGCTGATGCCTGGCTGTGGGAGTGTATCTTTGGGCCTGCAAAACAAACTGTGGGCACAAATCTG
>NW_020664534.1:4470844-4518344 GCF_002925995.2 Terrapene triunguis | reverse complement strand
CCTGTGTTCCGTGCAATCAGTGGATTTCTTGAGTAGGTAAGGAATATAGGGGTGGGCCCTTATTAATTATCCTTGAACTAATCAAATGGTTATCAAAATGGAAGTAAAAATATCTTCAAAAAGCTACTCTTCAACAAGAATAAGAAAGCTCCATTGGCTAAAATTCATTTATAACCCAAAGAAGAAGTCATATATCATACAGTTTAAACTTAAATTGTGGTTCACTTCATTTTTAGTAAGAATTTTAAGATAATAATTTGATAACAAGGATCCAATTATTACAGTGGAACCTTATTTCCCAAGTCCTGTGGTTACATGGTTCAGGCTGAAGACCAATTAAGAGACAAGAGATATACAGGAAATAAAGCATTCCTAATGCACATAACTAAGATGGGGCATATTTCAGGGGTACAAATATCAACAGTTGGCTATATCCATACAGAAACAAAAATAAGGTTAAATCTCTGTCTCTACAGACCATGCTGCCCTTAAATCTAACCTAGTTTATATATTCTCATGCACATATTCAACAAGATACTGCAACAAAATAATCTTTATTTAAAATTGTCTGATAAATGATTTTAAAGAAGACAAAACTGGCTAGAAATAGTTCAGGTACTTCAAAGAACTGGTATTCTTTTAAAACTCAGGCTACTGTCAAACCTTGAATTATGTATTGTAATTCCTAGAAGTAATGCCCCTGGAAACCAAACCAATGGGAATGACATTACAGCACTAGTCAGAGCTGATTGGTCTGCAGGGTAATGTCAGTATCAGAAGTAACGCCCTGAACAGAAAGAAAAGGCAGATCCAGGAATGATGGGAAAACTTGGTGCCCCCTGTCCTCGGTGTACATTGACTATTTTTGCATACCAGTGGGTATCATGGTGAGTTTAGTACTTTGATATTGTACTCAACTCTCTCTGGTAACAATTTATTTCACATCTGCTTTTTATATTTAATAAAAAAATTATAAATAAATGAAAAAAATTAAAAAAAGAAAGAGCTCGTAGGACTCATATAAAGTTTTGGATTCACAACCCTTGAAGCTGGCTCCATTTACCCACAGAATAGGTCCCGCATGGGCTGTGGCACTCTATATTTCCCTCCCATGGCCTTGCAAGCTGCGTAAGCCACAGGTTGGGGACACCGCTTGCTAGACTGAAGTTATTCGATTTCCATGGCCCATTCAATCCTTGACTGCCAACTAGTTCTGCTGCTGTGTTGGCACCTAAGTTAACAGAATTCCTCTCTCCTCATTATATCTTTTAGCAAAAAATTAGTCACATAGCATAGCTTTTTAAAATGAAAAGGCCACCTTAATTACCTATGATACTTGAGAGCTTAATTTATTATACATTGTTTTAAGACTCTTCATTCACAAATGAAGTCATTTTACCTAAATACATTTCAACATATAGTACATAATATATAATGGTTTATTGTATCTGATGGTAACAAATGCTTCCTAACTAGAAATTCAACAGGAAGAAAATACTACTTTGTTTCTAGTTTCACAGGGTATATAGTATCCATGGAATATGATTGCTCAGCAGTTTTCTTCATTGCAAAAGTGTGTTAAAAGACCTCTTAAATGTCCCATTCCATGAAAAGAACCATTAGACAGCAATAAACAGAGCTGTGAGAGTTCACAGGCTTTTATAACTGAGTCAAAGAGAGGTTTGTTCACTAGAGTTTCTGTCTCTGGTGAGCAGCTCACTGCAACTCCATTAATAACTTGCATTATTTTATTTGCATGCTTTAGCTGTCTTGAAGATCTTAAATTGTTATCTTCTGCAATCCAGGTGCATGCCATATGGCGTTTGTGCAACTAAAAGTGAAGGGGTCTATTCTCGTCTCGATGTGTGGGGAATCCCTGAACACCAAGAGAAGAACATATCCTTAAGGGTTAAAGGAGGGAACACATTTTTACTTGATTACAGGGCTTAAGGAAGTGACTTATATTTGCTATAAAGAATGTAAAGCACACGAGCTGTATGTTGTCTTTGGATCCTTGGAATGGCTAGTGTTGAAGCTTTGTGGTGCCATAGAATAGTACATTTATCCCTGACAAGCTAGTTACAAGTAATGCAAAGGTAATATTTTGTTTGCCATAATGGAAGGCAAATCTCCTTTCCCTTCATTCATGGAATCTACATGCTTTTCTAGTGTTAATCAAATTATATTGGTGGAGAGGTGCTTTGGCTGGTTAGATTTGCTAGGACTGCAATCCACAACATACACAAGCTTATACTATTTTACACACTTTATATTATTTTAAAAGTATCTTTAAGAAAGTTGCTTGATTTGCGAGATGGCACAGTGTTTTTAAAAAATGGTGTAATGTATAGATACTAATCTTCCTCTCTAGTGCCTTTGTACAGCACATTCAAGTAGATTTATGACAGAGCGTTACATTCATTGCACTTTCTCAAAGGAGTAAGAGTGCTACTTGCATATCAACTTTCATCTTTTCCTAAATAATCAAATCCAAATAGCCCTTTGAGACTGCTTATGCCTCTCACTAACTAAACAATCAGTGTTTTCATTAACTCTGGAGTTGAAAAGTGGTGAAAAGGAGATTCTCACCCTGTCTGATGAGGGTGGGCTTTTTACAAATGTGTGGGGCTATCTATGAAAAAAATAAATTCCGGGTCTCTTTAGCAACCAAATGTCTGTTTAATATCCCATTAATAACCCTGAGAAGCAATTTCCAGCTAGCAAATTAAATCTGTTTTGCAATCTGTTTCACTATAGTTGCCATTTAAGACAGCAGAATGAGTCTGCATCGCTATCAGTTTGTCCTATGAAAAGTTTTATCTTCCAACGAATTTATGACAGTATCATTTTCTGTATCCAGCTCAGAGGCTAGATGGCTACAAATGTGAATGTTCAGATTTTGAGCTCTTATGCTTCAGTGTAACTGAAATTGCACCAGATTAAGCCGCTTTCCATATAAACCACCAATAAACACAGGCTCTAACAGTACAGGATTTACAAATAAGTAGGAATAAAATAAGACTATGCAAAATGGACACTGCACAGCAACTTTCTGGCTTTATCCTAGGCAGATATTTGTTGGAAAACAGAGAGAGCAATCTTGCAGAAGCATATCACTTACAAAGCTAACTTACCTTGCATTAATGAGGTACTGTGCTAAGCTGATGTTTGCCGGGGAGCCTGTGATTGTAACTTGTCGTTCTGCAGAGCCTTCTGTGGCATTAGCAATCTTGATCTGCGCTCCTGACATCTGCCTGATTTCATTTATCTTACTGCCTTGTCTGCCAATAATGCAGCCTATTAACTGGAGTGGGACAAAGACTGAAATTAGTGCCACAGACACAAGCAAAAACCATTTAACTGCAACTTGTCGTATTGATCGAAATGTGGTTACTAAGGTCTCTCGATATCAAAACAAAAGATTTTTGCTGTGCTGTTTGGAATGAATAGCTAGCAGCGTCTATGGGCTTAATGGTCAAGCTCCTATAGTTAAAGCATTGTCATTTGTAGGTGGTTATGTATTAACTCAGTATCACAGGCAATTTAGCCATCCAATACATCAGAGAATACTGGCATATTGTAATGCTACAGAATACAAAGTAGAGCCCAGTTTGAATTTCCAGTGAAAATATCAAGAGATGCAACATAACTGACAAATCAGACAGACTGAAAGCTCTATTATTGTGTCTGTGCCTCAGTCTGAAGAAGAGCTCTGTGTAGTTCGAAACACAGAACCTCACTCACTAGGTCTTTCTAGCTTGCTTGACAGTCCTAAACTTTATTGACCAAATTCTGCCCTCCTTTACAGCGGTTTCTTTCCATTAAAGACAATGGGACTTATAACCATGTAGCGGAATGCAGAACTGGGCCTAAGGCGAGATGACACTTTCGTCACAACTTGATCCTTGATTTTATTTGCAAAATGTAAGTCAGGATTCTGCATGTGTTCCTATGCCCCATTTTATCCTTCAGTAAAATTGTACTGGGTCTATTACAGGAGTGGGCAGGTGAGGGTCTGTGGCCTGCAACGTGCAGGAGGTCAGACTAAATGCTCACAATGGTCCCTTCTTAGCCTTAAAGTCAACTGGCAAAATACATTGCATATTGTTTCAAAGACTGCTTGAAAGTTCTTGGTGAGCTACAAATGTTAATACTAGTATTATTTATTTATATTATGGCAGTGTCTAGGAACCCCAATCCAGGGTTAGGGCCCCACAGTGCTAGGCATTGACCAGATAAATCACAAAGAATACAGTCCCTGCCCCAGAGAGTTCACAGGCTAGATGGCCAGTTAGGCCACAATAGAAGGACAAAACAGATAAATAGGGTTGGGAGGAGTGGGAGGATGAGGCAAATAAATGTAGGAGATTTCCCGTTCCATAGTCTGAGGGTCTGTTTCCACTTTGTGTGTTAATTTTAGGAATTTTTCCTTTTCTAAGGAAGGATCAGTGAGAAAGTTGTGGTGAGGCAACTTTGGCTGACCCTTGAGTCCTCAGATTTCCTTAACCCTGGTCAACCAAGTTGTAGGCCTGAGCATGGTACTGGCTGCTACAGCTGATCGTGTCCTAGCCACAAAGATAAAAAGATTTTTAAATCTGTTAGCGGTAGAGTAGTCAAAACACAATAAAAATGTGTGTAAAAACTCTGATTTCTGTTAACATTTAAAAAAAATGTAACCAGCTCTAGTCAGCAGGGTTTGTTACAGTGACTGTGCCCTGTCAAAGCAGTGGAGTTGTTCTGGAGTGTTCTCAGATGGTAGCTGCCCTGAGGGGTTCATGCATGGTACCATGAGGTTTATTTGATCACCTCTCTTATTCAATGTGTTCATGAGGCCACTTGGAAGGGGACACCAAAGACACCCAACTATATGCTGTTATCATGCCTGACTCAGCTGGTAGAGTGGAACCAATAGCCTAATACCTAAATGAGTTTGGGGCTTGAATGATTGTGACTCAATCCAGATAAATTGGAGATAATGTTGGTGGAAGCATCCAGAAGCGCTGGTGGCACTTTAATCAAGACCATGACTGAGAAATTGTGACCACCATCTGTGACCCAGATGAACAACTTAAGAGCATTGCTAGACCTGGGCTGCTCCTGGATGCCCAAGAAGTGGTGGGGGCCAAGAACACTTTTTAATTTGTGCTTGGCAAGGAGAGGGTCACCTTTCAATTCCTGTGTGGAGCTTTCCACACTTATCCTTTGTCACCTTAACCCTGCCTTGCTGTAATACACTCTGCATGGAGCCACGAGACCAATCAAACACTGAAGCTAGTTCAGAATATGGCTGTCCCCTGGGAGCACATTATGCTGGGGCTATGGGATTAATCTAGCTTAGGTATTTATATGGTGCGCATTACCATAGCATTGGAGTGTATGATCTGCATGGACTGCCAATACACTTCCGGGAATTTTAGGGGTTGGTTTTAATCTATGCACTTTAAATGGTTTGGGATCAGGTGATCTGAGAGACTGCCTCTCCTCCTCAAGTCATTTTGATGGTGTAATACTGGTGTAAAACCAGCGTGACGCAATGGTGAGCCAGGCCCTTTGCATTTTGTCTGCCTCACTCTTAGAGTGACCAGATGTCCCGATTTTATAGGGACAGTCCTGATTTTTGGGTCTTTTTCTTACATAGGCTCCTATTACCCCCCACCCCATCCCAATTTTTCACACTTGCTGTCTGGTCACCCTACTCACTCTGAGAAGGAGTCGTATGAAATTATATCCAAACCGATGCTCTTTTTTCAAGACAAATCTTTCTAACACTACTGACTGGCCCACTCAGGAGACGCCATCTCTCGTTTTGTAGATTGTGGCACAGCAGGATTTGGCAGATCCTACTGGGTCCCTTGTGACAGAGGTAGGTCCATTAAACACTGAAAGTGACAGCACTGTATGAAGTGTTGTATGTTCTACAGTTACAGCTTCTGAAAACTCTCGGCCAATACAATTAGAGGATGAGCAGTACAGGAGTCTAACATTTTTCTTTAGCAGGACCATTGGAACTGCTTTGACACTGACGTTCATGAGGTCTTCCAATGTATCATGGGCCTGATTCTCCTCTGATTTACAATAGTGTAATGCAGGTGTGACTCCACCAAAACCCATGTAGTTATACTGATGTAAATCAGAGGAGAGTCATGCACCCGCTCGTTCTTAATTGTCTGTCCAAGTCCATGGCAAAATTCCTATGACATCAATGGGAGCGGAATCGAGCCAGGACCATAAAATTCTAGCGGATGGGACCATGAGGACTGATTTTTAGCTCACACCAGTTTAACTCTATTGATGACAAGTGGAATTACTCCTGATTTACACCATGTGAGTTCAGATTCAGCCCTGTGTCTTTCTTCGTGTTTGTATAGTGCTGAGCACACGGGCAGTGCTTAATAACAAAGACAATCTATCACACAGAAAGAGAGAGTATGCCAGTTAGACTTTAAACTATGGCCTTCTAGTGTGAGTTTTCTGCCTGTTTGGCTCTTTATGTCCCTCACTGCTGCATTCTCTCTCTATGGCACTGGGAATAGCCAGATGTTTAGTCTGTAGTTTATTACAAGGCCCCTACTGTAAAGCGTTGGCTCGTCATGGTGGTGCGTGGCTTGCGGGTTGTTTGAATATTTCACTTCTAGATAAAACTGGATTCCATTTATAATAGTGCTAGCAAAAGGTACTGAGTAGGCAGCATCTGAGACTGAAGTTTTCTGCTTATCCCCAGTACAGGTACTGCCAACTCAAGCTTCCCAATGCTGCCTCATCAGTTTACCTCCACTGGCCTGGTGGGAGTAGCTTCAAGGGTGAAAGAGGAGTGTGGGCTCAGCCCATTGAATCCTTGGCCTCTCTCCTGGGACTGCCAACAAGGCTGGACCCAAGACTGAGACTCATTTAATAATGACCACTGAACAACTGTCAGATGGGAACAACTGTCATCCAATACCAGTCTGAACCACTGACCAAAGGTGAAAAGACATCTCCCATCCCACTGAGCCACTTATTCCCTTCCTTTACATTTAAAGGAAGTTTCAGTCCATGTAAGAATTGATTTATTGTGTAACAAATGGAATTGTTTCTGTTACATGTTATATTGGATGTGTCTGACATTCCCAGGATATCACAGGTAGCTGTGGCTTAACATGTTACCCTGATGTAAATCCAGGTATAACTGAGCGTAGAACTTGGTCTATGATGTTCTCTTCAAAGGAGACTCTCTAATTGTTTTTCATAAATACTTAGTTTATTTCCTTCTCATTATTTTCAATCTCTTTTATTTTTTCTTCTTCTTTCACTATTGCATAAGTACCTTGTTATATGCCTCAGAAGGGCTGCCATAGTGGGATTTATTTATGCATTTTTATTTAGAAAAGGGGCTGCATGAGGGACAGTGTAGTCTAGTTGAAGTCACGATCTCCTGATATCTGATCACAGCTCTCTCACAGACTTATTGTAGGACCTTGGACACGATGCTTGACTACTCTGTGCCTGTTAAAAAGCAGCAGTAATATTTAACATCTCTCCTCTCCCCTCCCAAGGGTAATGCACAATCTGGCTCATAGTGATTTCACAGACTTCATAAACAGACATAAAGAAAATTGGTAGGCCAAATTTTGAGACAACACCACTGTTATTGTCATTTCTGTGCAGACCTAAACTACCAATGAAAAATATAATGTGCACCAGCTTAATTGAAAGTACATAGCTTTATAGAGGGCCCAGTTCTGTCCCACCCTCTTACTAACGTTGAGATTAGCATCTTACTCTGGGGCACATTTTCATATCTTTTCTCATACTGTATAGTTACTTGCTTCACAAGTGGTCCCATTGATTATCCACAGGGAAATAAAAACTTCCCAGTGGCTTTTATGGAGATGGTGTTGAATTTTATTGTAAGACACCCTTATGGTGCTTATGTGATGAGCTTCCCAATTAGTTATTTGAAAGGAAGGAGTCATTATTCCTCTAGACTACAGAAGGCTGGCCCATCAAGTTGTCATTTCCAATTCAGCTGGATTTACAGGCCTATTTATATTTATAGAGAGCATTGATCAGATTTGCGGCATTTTATTTTCAAAGCATTCTGCTGTTTTGGGGGGGTTTGCTTTCTGTTCATTGTTCTCTCTTTTTTTTTTTAAAGGGGGGAAGGTGATTTTTATCTTGCTGACCAATGTTTTTTTCGCAGTGCCAGGTGTTTTAAGACTGTGATCCATCTATGCCAGCTCCATTGTACCCCACTTCCACCACCTTCTCCATCCCCCCACCTAGCTATCACCACTCTACCATTATATGCCAAGATGTACATCACAAGTGGATGGAAGACAGCTGGCTGGCTGAAACTACATGCAAACCAGATGGAGGTAATACAGGTGGGATGAAGGAAATATTTTGAAGAATTACCCATCATCAGAGTATCTCCTGCTATTGGGGGTATCTGCCCTCAGATAATCAAGTCACACTGTAGCCTAGGAGTTCTTTTGGACTCCTTGGTATTTCTGGACACTAAAATAGCTATCACTGCCAAAACATGCTTTCTTTCATCTGTGACTGGAAGAAGGCTGGGTCCCTACTGTTGGACAATGACATGGTCAGAGTGCTCCATGCCTTTGTGACTTCCAGGTCGAATTAATGCAACTCTCCATATTTGGGAATGAGTGCAGCAACCTTAGAATAGGTCCAGATCATCTCAAATGTATTAACCTGCTTCCTGAGCAGCACTGACTGCTGACAGACCTATCACCTGGAGTTCTGTTCCCCATACTGCCTCCATGCAAAAGAACTGGTTAGTTTTAAGACAACAGTGCTCATCTTTAATCCCTCCACAGGAGTACACCACGTTACCTACAGAAGTGCCTCTTGGGCAGGGATCACAACTTTCCTTATGGACAATGACGCTGTCAACCTCAAGGGTCAACTTGTGAGTGTAGAGGACACAGTTTTCTTGACAATTGATTCAGGCTGATTGAATTCCCTTCTGGAGAAGGTGGGAATAACCAGATACCTCACCACCTTCAGAATGAAATGCGTAACTACCTGAAATGGGGAAGAGGAGACACGCACATACACACATTTAAATGGCCTCCGAGGGAGATGGGAGAAATATAGTCCACTTTATTAGTTTTGTTTCAGAAATGCCCAGATACTACAATGGTGGGCCCCTACTAAAAATCTAGATGGATAGAACTTCCAAATTCACAGTCTGGATAGGGAGTTTGATTTTATGGCATGGTGCCATTTACTTTAGTAATTAGTTTTAATTATCATTTGGAGGTATGTAAAAAGCTGTGAGGTCTGAGCTATAGTCACCATTAATAACAGAGAAATTATTTTATAACTGCCTCAACTCAATTACTGAAGAAAGAATAAATAGGATTTACTATGACACAAACAAATATGAATTGTAAACAGGTATTAACTTATGCTTAAGCCTACAATTTTTTCACAGAGGTCACGGACGTCATGGAATCTGTGACTTCCAGCTACCTCTGTGAATTCAGCCCTGTCGGCTGGAAGCTGCAGGGTGGGGGCGGGGGGACCCTGCAGCTCCCCATGGCTGTGGGTGCTGGGGGCCCCGGAGCTCCCAGCCGCCACGGGTAGTGGGGTCACCCTGCAGCTCCAATCTGCTGTGGGAGGCGGGGACACAGCTCCCAGCCGCCGTGAGTTGTGGGGACCCCAGAGCTCCTGGCCGTGTGGAGGGCAGGGGACCTGGGAGCTCCCAGCTACTGCGAGTGGCGGAGGCTGCCCACAGCTCTGAGCTGCTATGGGCGGCGGGCCCCACCTCTGCAGCTCCCGGCTGATGCAGGCGGCGAGGCTGCAGCTCCTGGCCGCCTCGGGCAGCGGGGGCTCCCCTGCAGCTCTGAGCTGCCATGGACGGCGGGGCCACAGTTCCTGGCCGCCGTGGGGGACAGGGGACCCAGGAGTGCTGAGTTGCCATGTAACTGGGAGTCCTTCAAAGCTCTAGGCCACCATGGTTGGCGGGGGTACCCCGGAACTCCCAGCTGGGGGACTCTGGAGCTCCGAGCCCCCACAGGTGGTGGGGGCTCCCCAGAGCTTGGAGCAGCCCCTGCAGCTTCCCAACCTCTGCTGGCAGTGGGGGGACCCTGCAGCTGGGCTCCCCATTTTGTCAGGAATATTTTTAGTAAAAGTCACGGACAGGTCACCAGCTTCCGTGAATTTTGCTTTATTGCCCATAACCTGTCCATGACTTTTACTAAAAACTATCCCGACAAAATCTTAGCCTTACTTATGCTTTCCTTGGGCCAAACCCTAAGGTCTTTACTTAGTTTGTATTTGGTGTTGGCTTAGGCAAATTCCTACTGTGTTTGAATCAGTGGGAATCTGTCTGATCAAGGACTGAGTAATAACTCAGACTTACCCTTCTGGGTTTATTTTTATTTAAATCATATACTGTTTGTCTTTGGTAATTCAAGAGCATGTGTAAGTACAGTGGTCTCGATTCTCTTCTCATTTCCACTGGTATCTTACATCCACTTTGCAAAGAGGTCAATGACTCCTCAAGGAGTCAATTAAAAAAATCAATTAATCAATTAATTTCCTTGGCTGCTTGTCAAGATGACAAATATCAACCCTGATTTTCTGTTTGGAGCAATAATCAGTATTGCCAAGCAGCAGCAATAGCAGAAAGTATTGAAGCTGACACTTTATTTTTTTCTTAATGTTACTAGCGCAGCCTCTTGAGGGATATGCTGGTCACCAAATATATAATGAACTCAGAATAAGTGACTTTTTGCGAGTAATTTAGACAATACCAACAAAAATCAATTTTGATGGATGAGCTAAAAGCAGACAGACTTTAATTACTGAAGGCCAGATCATCACTTCTACTGAGGGGACCTACTGTGGGTGCAATTCCCTCTAGCCACAAGGAAAGGGGGTGAGGAATCAACCCACCTTGGGCCCCTATAGTTGTCCCTCCATGGGGAAAGTGGGGTGTTGGGGCAGGGACAAGAAGGTTGGAGCCATTTAGAATTTTCATCATCCCTCTTAGTGGGAGGGATTGTGCGGGCAATATTGTGGGGGAGGGGAGGAGCCTCTCGGTCAGGTAGATCCCCTGGATGTTCCAGATGCACACAGGCAGTAGTTGCTCGCCATGCACTCCCACTCCCCTCCCCTCCTTCCCCCTACAGGAATTGTGCTGCCATTGGGCGACTCCCCCTCTGGCTGCTCAGTGGCAAACACAACTAGGACTTGGTGGGACTTAAGGCTGTTTTAAGCAGCATTCACTCCCTCCCGGATTATTGCATGCAACCCTAGGGTATGTCTGTGCTACAGCGGCATGGCTAAGGGGTTGCAGCTACGCCACTGTAGGGTAGATGCATCCCTCCATTGACATAGATAGTTCACCTCTCCAAAAGGCGGTAGCTAGGTTGACAGAAAAATTCTTCCTTTGACACAGAGGCATCTACACTGGGGGTCAGGATGACCTAACTACGTCACACAGGGTGTAGACCAGCCCTAGGATCTACCCAGGAAATGTTGCTGTCAAGAGTTATCCTCCCCCACCCCCTCACTCTACTGCCTTCCCACCCCAAGTAAATTCCCCAGCCACTAGAGAGGATGAAGTCCTCAAATCAACATGAGATGAGTCTCACCGGGTTCTCAGCGCCCTCTGGCAAGTTCCTCTCCAAGAGAGGGTTGTTTGACTATTTATTACATATTAAAAAAAAATCACCCAACCCCAACAGTTGACAAACCAAGCGTCAGAATCCAGCCTAACTCAGGTTTTTGGTCTGTCCGGTTTGTGAGCTCCCCCTGCTCACCCGCAATGTGTGTGAGACAATAACAGGTTGAAAACTGAACCGTAACCATGTACAGAGTGTGCACAAACCACATGCAGGGCCTGGGCTCCCCAACTCCCATGCCCCATTGGCCAGAGCTCCCTGGCTCCCACCAACTCCCCCATTCGCTCACTGACCCCCACCAGGCTCCTGCAGCCTCCTCCCTTCCCCCTCCACTCAAGAAGGCTCCCCTGCTTCTCCTTAGTAGGGTCGTGAAGGCCCCCCATTCCCATAAACTGCTCAGACAGCCTCTCCCTGTCTCCAGCCTGCAGGGGAGGGGCTTGGTGGTGAGGGAATGAAGCTTTGGCTAGTGAGCTCAGAATGGGTGCAGCTCCAGGCCTATCGAGAAAAATTTGGGGCCCTGGTATACCGTGTTCACTGGGTCCCCTCCCAACTCAAGCTCAGCGGGGGCCCGAACAATTGTCCCTCCTTTCCATCAGCCCTAGGTTGCTCTGGTCAGTTGTGCCTGCTCCAGGACTCTGCCTGCTGAGAACATACACCCTTCTGTACTGCAGTCAGCTGCTCTGGCTGCCAGAAACACAAATAGCCAAAATTCCTGAGCTGCCTGTATTTTATCATGAGAATCCCCCCCAAAATTGTACCACTTCTCGGGCTGGCTGCACTGCACACACACCTGCACATATGCAGCGTACCGAGTCCATTTAGCACTTCTATTAATATACAGTTGAATTTAATGCTAGGAACCAACCCAAAATATTATTCCATTTTCTTAGCTGTAGCATTCCTGCCGGCTATTTCTATGCCTAAACCCATTTCGTCCTCAGGGATCCCTTTTAAAAAGGTGGCGGTGAGACTGGGCTTGACTTAACTTACAATGGGCTTGATTTTAAACTGACATATGCTGGCTTGTTTTACTAGATCTTGAAAAATCTGCTATTGCAGGAGGATTTTTCAAATAATGCAGTGATGCACATTTGCATGTCAGAGGTTAGTGCTGAGTCAGTGTGTATTACAGTTGTGAGGCTAGGAACAGATTCTCTCTGTTGCAAAAGGGACACAGGGCCAAAGTCTGCTCTCGCTTTCATCAGCTCTGAAGTAAATGGAGTTACTCTGGATTTACAGTGCTGTGAGCAAGAGTAGAATTTGGCAATGAGCTTCCTCAAACCTGCACTGTAAGGACAAATATGGTGCTCTCATAAAATTCTGAACAAACAATAAACTAGATGATAAAACATATTAGCAGGGTGTCCTCCTACTAATGCAAAGCTTGCCAGATCTCAGGTACTTGGGAAAGGAGACGCCTTTTTCCTATTAACTCTGATTTGTTTTCTCCTCTTCTTTCTATAAATCACTGCCACTGAGATTAAGAGAGTTTATGTGATGTTATAAGTATCTGGTAAGTAATGTAATTGTTATTTGTGATCCCATTCATGCTTGAAAGCTTCTTTTACTGGAGGGGATATCTTCAATTTTCTGTGTCATTCATTTATAATGAAAGTTGATAAGACCTAGAGCTGACGGCAAATATTTGAAGGTTTTTTCTATGGCAGGCAAAGAATCAATTGGAAATGTTAAGGGGACGTCTAAAGTTCCAGCACCTTGTAGGGTAGGGGGAGGACTGTTGCAGGTGAGGGCTAGGTAGCCCAATCATATCCCATTTGGAGTTCCCAGAGTGTTGCTCCAGTTTTTAACCTCTCTTTTTAAAAGCAATGTTGTTTACATTGCACGTTTATATAGTTTAAGTACATTTTGTGCTCATGAAAGACACTGAATTGACAGCCTTGGAGACAAAGGTCCTCTGACTAGTCCAGAACGATATGGCACAAGCAAGTTACAGTGCAGTTTCCCCAAACTAGCTGGCCTATGTGTTCTCAGTCCTAACCTGGAGGAACTTCCCCATAGAATATGGAGGTTGTTCATTTTCCAAGTCCATTCAGTTCTTGGTGTTTTTACTGGGACTGTTAATCAGGGTGCCACCTGTGATGCAAACACCTATTCCTTAGTTACTAACTCCACTTAGGGCGCCAACCATCCAGTGATTGATAATTAGGGCTCTCGATTCATCACAGTTAAAAATTAATCGTGATTAATCGCACTGTTAAACAATAGAATACCAATTGAAATGTATTAAATATTTTGGATGTTTTTCTACATTTTCGAATATATTGATTTCAATTACAACACAGAATACAAAGTGTACAGTGCTCACTTTATATAATTTTTATTACAAATATTTGCACTGTAAAATGATAAAATAAATAGTATTTTTCAATTCACCTCATACAAGTACTGCAGTGCAATCTCTTTATCGTGAAAGTGCAACTTACAAATGTACATTTTTTTGTTACATAACTACACTCAAAAACAAAACAATGTAAAACTTTAAAGCCTACAAGTCCACTCAGTCCTACTTCTTGTCCAGCCAATCACTAAGAGAAACAGGAGATAATGCTGCCTGCTTCTTATTTACGTCACCTGAAAGCAGGAGCGCCGCCAGCTTTTTTGCTGCCCTAGGCGGCGGAAGGTCCCGCCCCCAAAATACTGCCGACGACCAGGGCGCCCGAAGATCCGGCCGCCGCGGTCACCGCCCCCCAAATGTTAGCACTAATGGGTTGCGCCGGCCCTGCCTGAAAGTGAGAACAGCTGTTCGCATGTCACTTTTGTAGCTGGCATTGCAAGGTATTTACGTGCCTGATATGCTAAACATTTGTATGCCCCTTCATGCTTTGGCCACCATTCCAGAGAACATGCTTCCATGCTGATGACGCTCGTTAAAAAAATGTGTTAATTAAATTTGTGACTGAACTCCTTGGGAGAGAATTGTATGTCTCCCATATATTTAATGTTATAGCAGTCTTGGATGATGACCCAGCATGTTGTTCATTTTAAGAACACTTTCAGTGCAGATTTAACAAAACACAAAGAAGGTACCAATGTGAGATTTCTAAAGATAGCTATAGCACTCAAGATTTAAGAATCTGAAGTGCCTTCCAAAATCTGATTGGGACGGGATGTGGAGCATGCTTTCAGAAGTCTTAAAAGAGCAATACTCTGATGCGGAAACTACAGAATCCAAACCACCAAAAAAGAAAATCAACCTTCTGCTGGTGGCATTGACTCAGATGATGAAAATGAACATGTGTTGGTCTGCACTGCTTTGGATCGTTATCGAGCAGAACCCGTCATCACCTTGGACGCATGTCCTCTGGAATGGTAGTTGAAGCATGAAGGGACATATGAATCTTTAGCGCATCTGGCACGTAAACATCTTGCAACGCCGGTGTGATGGTGCACTCCATATGATGTTATTAAAATATGCTAATGCGTGTGAATATAATGTAACTGGAATATGCTTCATGCAAAAGGTCTCTTGTAAGGTATCATTACAAAGCTTATAATCTACTGAATATGGTCACCCAATTTGTATAAATGTATCATTCTTGTATCTGAAACTAGAAATATGAAATATAACTCTGAGGGCCTATTGTAATTATGCAAAGTGTGGGCCATTAATGGTGGCTTGGAATCTTGATGGCTCCCATTAACCAGGACAATTGGTTGTAAATGGCTCTGTTTACTTGTAAGTTTTCCTGTATACCTGTGTGCTGGCAAGTGGGTAATGAAGTCTTACAGTGACATGTGATCATGTCACCTGAACTGGAATCCATCTTTTAACCTGGTGCTTTTCCATTTAGGAGGAGGGGTGGGAACCCAGAAAGGGACAAAGGATTCTCACCTTGTGCAAAAGATATATAAGGGGGTGGAACAGAACAAAAGGGGTTGCAGTCATGAGAAATCCCTTAGCTACCACCTGAGCTGGAACAAGGACTGTACCAGGGGAAAGGATTGGGCCCAGACTAGAAGGAGACCAGTCTGTCAAAGAAGCTTATTGGAACATCTCTGAGGGTGAGATTTACCTGCATTGTTTCCTACTGTACTAGGCTTAGACGTGCATGTTTCTGTTCTATTTGGTTTGGTAATTTACTTTGTTCTGTCTGTTATTACTTGGAACCACTTAAATCCTACTTTTTGTGTTTAATAAAATCATTTTTACTTATTAATTAACCCAGAGTAAGTATTAATACCTGGAAGGGGGTGGGGGGACAGCTGTGCATAAGCTTTATACAGGGTAAAACGGATTTATTTGGGATTTGGACCCCATTGGGAGTTGGGTATCTGCATGCTGGAGACAGGAGCACTTCTTAAGCTGTTTTCAGTTAAGCCTGCAGCTTGTGGGGGACATGGTTCAGATTTGGATCTGTGTTTGCAGCAGGCAAATGTGTCTGGCTCAAACAAGGTAAGGCACTGAAGTCTCAAGCTGGCAGGGAAAACAGGCTCAGAGGTAGTCTAGGCACATCAGGCGGCTGTTCCCAAAGGGGTTTCTGTGACCCAACCCATCACAGCCGGCTACAACAGTGCCATACAAATGACTGTTCTCACTTTCAGGTGACATTGTAAACAAGAAGCGGGCAGCATTATCTCCTGTAAATGTAAACAAACTTGTTTGTCTGAGCGATTGGCTGAACAAGAAATAGGACTGAGTGGACCTGTAGGCTCTAAAGTTTTGCATTGTTTATTTCTGAATGCAGGTATTTTTTGTACCTAATTATACATTTGTAAGTTCAACTTTCATGATAATGAGATTGCACTACAGTACTTGTATTAAGTGAATTGAAAAATGCTATTTATTTTTACAGTGCAAATATTTATTATAAAAATAAAAATAAAGTGAGCACTGTGAACTTTGTATTTGGTGTTGTAATTGAAATCAATATATTTGAAAATGAGGAAAACATCAAAAATATTTATATTTAATATAATAATTATTGTTTAACAGCGCGATTAATCATGATTAATCGCTTGACAGTCCTATTGATAACACTTTCAGTAACAACCAACCTGGCCTTACTGGACCACGTGACCACAGGTGAAATGCTCTGTATCTCAGTCCTTGTCATTCAACAGAGCCATCCAGTCTCACTTTGTCTTCTTTTTTTATACCACTATTCTACTAACTCTCCCTAGATGTATTAATTCCTTAAGTATCCAAAACTCATTCGAGTACTGACACTAGCATAAACTGTAATTTCCCCCCCCTTTTGCCCTGCACTCTGATACTCTGTAACACAGTTCTGATAGCACAGTTTAAATTTATTTTGGTAACAAATTGATGAATTGACACAAAATGAAATATTCCACCTACAGTAGCACAAGTGAGAGAGAGAGAGAGAGAGAGACTGACTATTGGTCCACTTACATCATTTGGAATAGTAAGCTCATGGGAACTGGTTGGAGTAGTGGCATCCAATCCTATATTGAAGGGACAGAGGGGAACATGTTATGCCAATCGTTTTGAAAAAAAGGGAAGACACAACAAATGATATTTAAAAGAAGGAAAATATGAAAAAAAATAGATAAAAGAGAGTAGCAATGAAAAATACAGAACTGCTAGCAAAAGAGAAAAGAAAGCAAGAGATGCAAAAATTAAGAAGGTTGGACTGACTTTAATTTATTCTTATTTTAATTAACCTTTAACCCACCAAAATAACAAATGTCACGGCAGAGTCTACAATGCTATGAAAAGTTTATAGAAAGTGGATGGTTCCACCTATAAATAACTATGAAATGTGTTCCATATACATTAATTGCCAAAAATGAACGGATATCTGAATTTTGACCTATCTACCAGGAGCGCTGAATTACACAAAATAAAAAGTGGAAATCTACAGTAAACAAAAAGTAAAATGTGAAAAGAAAACTGATAAAATAAAGAAAAGATGGAGAAAATAAACTAGGTGAACTTAAATTGTACATGGGATTAGTGATGTTGCAGAAATGTTGGAAAGAACTTTTTTCTTTTTTTTTTTTAGGGAAATGTACAAAATACTGTAAGTTGCATACATTTGTTTTTAAATTGGGTGGACAAAAGGAAAATGCTTAGGAGAAATGCAATTAGTGCTCTAACACTCAGTATAGTTACGGAAACATACAAATCACAAATATAACAAGGAAAAGATTAAGGAGCAGCATGTTAATGACAAGTAGAAAAACACGGAAAATATAAAGCCAGGAAAGGTAATTTAATATTATTTGCTGATATTTTATCAGATACACCATGTAGAAGCAAATTATATTGTTTGTGTCATTTTTCTTTCTTCCCTTTCCAATTTTTCTGTGTATAAAGATATATTTTAAAATGTATTTTTCCCACACTAGCAAAGATGGAAAAGGAATAATTTTATTCAGAATACTTTATCTAAATGTTCATTATATTTACATTAATTTATTTACATATTGTGTATGTTTATTTTACACTGTGTATATTTGCTGAATATTGTAGTCCAAAAATCATATAAACAATTAAAATAATGAAATGATTCAGTCTCTCACAAAATTTGATGTATTTGATAAAAATGTTATTACTTGCCATACAAAATATGTACCAGTGTATAATTATTCATGTCTTGGGAAAAATCTTGAATTCCAAGCCCAATATTTACTGAAACAAAATAAAATGTACATTAAACTGATTTAATTGAAAGTTTATCTAATTTCAATCCTCTTTTCCAAACAAACAAATATACCTGACAGGCCTTAACAATTATGACCTTACTTGAGCAAAATTCCATTGCCTTCATTGGGAGTTTTGCACAATTAAGAACAGCAGAATTTGTTCCAAGGACAACAAGAATAATGGAAGCCAAAAGGAATTTTAGCGTACAAGGGATGCCTGTTTAGGCCCTCAATTGTATGTTCTAAAATTTTTAATTAATCTGTAATTATACTGTAAATATATTTTCCATTCTTAGATTTTAATTTCTCTTTGGATTTTTTCAATGCACAATACAAAAACGGAGGTCCAACAAAATTAATTTTATCCAGTACTTTAGGTAATACTAACTGGTACGTACTATGTGGTGCATAATAACTTTGCATAGGACTAACTCAAAGAAACTCAGGCTCTTTGGCTGATGGCACAAATTAAGTGGATTGTATTAAAATAAATGGAACAAACAAAGCACAAGAATTTAGTAATGACAAAAACAAACAGAGCCACAGGGAAAAAGAACAAAGATTAAGGTGTGAAAACAAAAGGATCATCGGTCATTGCCCACATTTAGTATTAAAATGATGTAATGACCATGGGAAACAAAGCTGTTAAGAAGAAGGACATCCCCAGGGGGTCATGGGTACGTACCAGGGAAACCAGGGGTGGTCTGCCCAAGGGGAGTAAAGGGGGGATGCTGCATAGCCAACTGGTGAAGCTTGGTCAACTGCAGGGCAGGATGGGAAATTAGAACTAACCAATCAAATGGAATTATTTCAGAGTAGAGAAAACCATCTTACATGTTTTAAAACTGGATTAATTAAAATTAAAATAAAGGTTTAATCATTCATTCTATTCTACTGTATAGAAAAACTGGTTAAAATGACGTCTCTATTGTTATTACATGTAATGGCTATAGTTAATATTAACTACTTTTCTGTAGAATTACATATTAAAAACTCAAATACATAGCATGCATAAAAGACAAAAAACTGTCATTTGTATCTGGGTCATTGTACTTTCTAGCAATTATTACAGAAGTTATCCAGTAACGCTAACACTTGGCTATATGGTACACTGTTAAGTACAGGCATCTACAGGCATGTCTTAATGTTAACTCTAGAAAGTAAATGCTGCCCAGAACAAATAAGAGAAAGAGAGAAAGAAGAAGGGAGTAATTTACATGCGCTGGACTCACGTCTGGATGAGGGATGGCATACTGCCCCTGAATTGTAAACGCCTGAAAATGACAAGCAAAATTAAAGATACGTATCAGTCAGATTAGACAATAAGTACTCCACTCTCATCAGGCTAGAGAGAACCTTGTGCTGTTTTCCAAATCTAATGCAAATCACATTTCATTACATGCTAAGGGAAGCTTAATTTTCTTATGCTGCTTTGACAGCCGCACAGTACAGGAAGGGCTCTGTTGTGCCTTTCAGGTACAGCCCAATGGGGGAGGTGTTGCGAGGGGCACTGCAACAGTGGGTGCTCCTCCAGGCATGGCGCCCCAGGCAGGCACATTTGGCCACATTCCACCCTCAGTGTAAGAGAGGGCAGACTGTGGCCAAATGCCTCCAGGAACTTAGGGGCAGCAAGCACTTTCCACCACAAGGGTCAAACTCCATGGGTCTGTGCGGAAGAGGATTTGGGCCCCAACTGGCTGCTGGACTTGCTTGGAGATGTCTTTGTGCTTAGCTTCAGGTGGCCCTACAAAACAATGGTTTTTTCGGCCTCCTCCATCCCTGAGGTAACGGATTCCTGTGTGTCTTTCTCACACAACTCTGCACAAGGCTGGATTAAGGATTTTGAAATGATTCGTGGGGATAGTAAAATTAATTTTCTTCTTTTACATAAAGAGCCAGATTCTCAAGTGAAACACAGCCCTTTGCTGGGCCCGCTCAAGCAGTGCAAAAAGGTTGGATTCTGTCCACAAATGGCCAGCATGGAATTCTGCTGGTACTGGATGGAGGAAGCTCCTGGGCCAGCTATCCTTTGCCACTGGCCTAAGGGGCATGTCAGGGAAGGGAGGAGATACATGATGCTGTGGCTATCCTCGCCTGCTGCCTCTATTAAATTCTACAGGATGGTTTAAAAAAAACCAACCTATACAAAAGGTTGTAATTGTCTATTACATTCTGCACGACTTTTCCAAAAGGGATAGCCCATCAAAACATTTTAATGTGTTTGTGCTTAGACAGGAGGGAAAACAGAAGGACAGATTATAATTTATAAATATTTGTACAGACAGAATCAGAAACAGGACGAGAGCTGATTAGCTTAGGTTGCAAAATGCTTATTTGACAAAAAGGTCTCTGAGAAAGAAATGACTGCTCTGAAAATTATAGAACAATTCATTTAACGGAGTTTAATTAAATGTTCCAGCTACTTATTAGAAATTTGTACACCAGCACTTCTCTCCTTGAGCAGAAACATTTCGTTTATTTTAAAGTTACTTATAAAGTCAGGCCCCAATCCTACAAATACTTATGCCTGTGAGTATCTTTATGCACACGAGTGCTATTGAATACAATGGGACTAGTCATGTGCATAGTCAGTTATGTGGAGATTTGGGCATAAAACCAGGCAGTAACGCTTTGATAAACTGTAAATTAAGGCCCTGAGCCAGAAAAACACAAAAGCACACGCTTAAGTTCCACCAAGAGCAGTGTCATTTAAGGACATGCTTAAAGCTCAGCATATGTTTAAATGCTTTGCTGAATAGGGATAGACATAAGCACATGCTTAAAGCTGAGCACATGCTTAATTGTTTTTCTGGGTCAGGACCTTATGCAGGTGTTTAACTTCAAGCATGAGAGTAGTCCCATTGATATCATGCTTAAATACTCTGCTGGATTGGGGTCTAATTCTGTGAGCAAACCATTTGGACTGAAAAGCACTACACTAAACCTTTGACCTTCTGGCCTACTTCAGCAGTGTTCAATCTGAGCTTAGCTCTATTTCAAATATAGTAGAAAGAGCACACTTCAGCAGAGGTACTGGAACCATTTGTATGGTGGGGGTGCTGAGAGCCATTGAACCAAACTGTAAACCCTGTATATGATGGAAACCACTTCAAGCCAGGGGATGTGGCAGCACCCCCAGCACCCCTAGTTCCAGCACCTTTGCACTTCAGACTGTAAAACGCTTTGGGGCAGGACTGTGTCCTCTCCATTGTTGGAACAAGCCAAGCACATTTTGGGAGTTACTGCAACAGAAATAATACATAAAAATAATTGACCAAATGCATGGAAAGAGGAAATGGTCACTTTAATTTACAAACCAGGTGTGGGATCCTGCTCCCAGTAAAGTCAATGGAAATTTTGCCACTGACTTCAATGAAAGTGGGAATGGTTGGTCCCCTGGGTCTAAAATTTGTCCTGATTTACAGCCTGTGAAGTCATTGAGGTTGAATGAAGGGTAAGTCAGGGCAAAGTCTGTCCCTGAAGAGACAATGTTGGAAGTGTGCATTTTTGGGATAGGGTAATGTACAAAAAATATGGGTAGACAAATGGGACGAAACCTTGTTTCTTTCAGACATGGGTGATGTTTTGGGATTATTTAAAAAAACAACAACCCTGCATATGCTGGATTTTAGTACGGATCTGAACTAAGAGAAAGGCAGCATTGTGTTCACCTTCCTTTCCGTTCTGCTACGTAATACGATACTGAGAAAAGCACAGAGAAGATTAAAAAAATGTTTAAAGCAGCAAAACCCCATCTCATCAAATAATAGTAGGAGTTTGATTTTTCCAGGGTAGCTTGATATGCAGAGTATAGTTAAAATAAGCAAACAAACCCCAAATCTTTCAGCTTACCCATGAAATAATTTGAAACTGAAACTGATCCTACAGGAAGGGAGAGTGACCCCATCCAGCATCTCTTCCCTGCTGATACCATTTTATTTTGTTTTCAATATTAATTTGTACTCAGGATTTCTTATTACACTATCAAAAACATAATGCATATACTGTATTTTGACACTAGAAATAAAATCCATGAGAAATCCTTTCCTTGCTAACTCCCAAGCCCACCGCTACCATTTTCTAAGGTACTGAAGAATTTGCCTAATAAGGGAGAGACTACAGGTTCAAAGGTTCACACAAAATATTAGAATCAGCTATTTTTTCTTGATTGAACTAGGTCGTGTTAAGAAAAATATAGAACACCCAGCTGTTTTCTTTGTGATTTATAAAATTAAAGATGACTAGAATTCAGCGATCTGTTACACTATATGATAAGACAGAATTTCAATTACTTATTCCAACTGTTGAGAGCATTCTAGTGCCTACTTTTAATATTCTTTTATTTGAGTAATTTGTTATTCACTGAGACAATCTTTGATGGTAATATCATTTACAGCACTGCTACCGTGCATCATTGAATATATATACATCTGCTTTAAAGGAGAACACCACACTATAAACTTAAAATATATGTCTGGAGTAACTTACTCTGTGAACTTTCACAGTCAACTGAGATCAAATTCTGGAAAAGTAATTTCAATTTAAATTCTATCAATTAAGAAAGTAGGTATCTTACTCTGAAGAAAACCAGTCAAAGTAAGAGCAGCAGACCTGGATAGCAGGAATTAATATTTAGTTAGGTTTTTTTTTTTCAAAATGTACCATAAAATACTTCAGCCAACCATGACTGTAACTGGAGAGTCAATATAAAGGACATTAACATGTTTGTAAAGTGGCTAGTTAGTGTTATCGAATAATGACATTGGGAAAACTTTTAATCCATAATGGCCTGACTTGCTCTTCGATGCACTTATGAGATGTAGCCATCAGCCTTCTTATGAACCAGCAGCTCTACAGAACCCTGAGATGCTCCAAATGGGTGCTATGGCAGCTACAGATGCCATCTGTTCTCAGATAGTTCCAAGCAAGGGGGTGATTTGACACTCTAGGACATCACTCTGAAAACAGGAAGTGGAAGGCCTCTCATTTGGCCATAACATAAGCGATCGTGGAGAAATGGTGTTCTAGGTGAACTGTTGGCACAACAGCTCACACACCATATCAGTGGCGTGTCTAGATAGTCCATTGGCTGTGTGTATTGTTGGGAGGTCAGTTTATCAACAGCTGCCTTTCTCCACATTAGGTGATGATAGGGCAAGCTGCAACGAAGCACCAGGTTAGTACGCCTATTTCAAGGCAATATCCAAAGGGAAGAACAAGACACATTGTATGGAAACACCATAGAAGGGCTAAAAGTGGGTGGGAACCATGGTCACATAGCTTGAAGAGGCAGCAAGATGTGGGGGGAACAGCCATACCTCCACCATGTAAAAAAGCAAACAACAACAAAGCTTTGGATATGGTATAAATCAGGATGTGCAGAACAGGTGGAAACTCTTCAGGACAGGGACTGTCTACTGCTCTGTTACTGTGCCTACCACAACGGGGCCCCATTCATGGTTGGGCCGTAGGCACCACTGTAAGAAATAATCGTAAAAATAAAACAGCATATAATACTTTGTGTGTTCATATTTTACCCAGGAACTCATGACTTGGCCCCATGGAAATTAAAATTATGAAAACTTGAAAATTAGTAGAGCATTTCTTGAGCAGAAGCTTTGTACTCTGTGATCACATGGTGAAAGCTGATCAATACTGTAACTTAGTTATATTGCTTTATAAAATTGATGAAACTGCAACTTAAAAAAATAATAAAAAGATTTGTTCCATTAAAGCATTTCTGATTTTGGATACCAGTTTCTTTACAACAGAACAAATTACCACCTTACTATGGAAGCTAATTTTAAATCTTGATAAAATACCAATTGTCTTATTTTTGTTCCTTTCTATTGTAGAAGATTACAGAGTTATACTCTAATTCAGAGGTTCTCAAACTGTGGTCCGTGGACCACCAGTGGTCCGCGAGCTCCATTCAGGTGTTCCGCAGATAGTTCCCTCTAAGGTGCGCGCCTCGGGGGCCGCACATGAGAGAATGAAGGGCCACTCACCTAATTAGTGGAGCTGCGCAGCTGTGGCTGCACTAATTAGGTGCCTGGACCCTGGAGAAAATGCACATGTAAGGTGAGGTGGTGGCCTTGGGGGGATAGGGAGTAGGTGGAAGGGGGCAGTGGGGTGAGAAGAAGCGGTGGGGGGAATTTGGGATGTGCAGGGCTGTGGCGGCCAGAGAAAGAGGTGACTTTCCCCAGCTCCAGGGCTAAGGCTGCCGAGGAGAGATGGTCCTCCTTCCCAGCCTCAACTCTGTGGCAGGGGAGAGACCCCCCTCCTTCCTAGCCCCAGGTCGGGGGCTGCTGCGGCGGGGGAGAGAGGGAGAGACCCCCCCTCCGTCCCAGCCCCAGCTCGGGGGCTGCCACAGCGGGGGGAGAGGGCACATCCATCACATTAGAAAGGTAAGACTACTGATATTAAAATATGAGTTGTGTGCTTTTATGTGTAGAACAAAAAACGTTAATTATTATTAAGGTTTTTTTTATATAGTGCTTTTATCCAAAGTGCTTTACAATAGATAGATAACGGTACAAACAACATTTGGAAAGATCATTAAGTGGTCTGCCGAGACCCTCAGCAAATTTCAAGTGGTCTGCGAAAAAAAAAGTTTGAGAACCACTGCTCTAATGTGTTGTCAGCTACCAAGCAGAATATTCCTGATGCAGCTACTCATGGTAGGTGACAAGTTCTTGGCAACATCAACTATGATGTTGCATTTACTGGAAAAGCCACAGAGAAAAAACAAAACAAAACCCAGTGCCAGGGACATAAACTGAAATGAATAGGGTACAAGTATCAGAGGTTTATTCAATAACGGTACAGAAGACGAGTTAAAAGAAGCCCTTGACTTGTTTTCATTTTAAGTTTATAACACAGTGTTCTCCTTTTCTGCAAGCAATAATGTTCCACACTGGATAAAACACATTCATACTATACCAGGCAAAAAAAGTATAAAAGGTGAAAACTAACAGGCGCTGGCTGAGGTTGGGCCAAGACGGTGTGGTTTCCAGCTGAAGCCAAAATCGTGTCTGCTCTTACCTGGCCACCTGCAAAAATGATAGGTGCAGAGGCAGGTTTGGGACGGTAGGGAATGGTGGCACCTTTGGGTGGGGACTGAAAACAAAAACATATCAAGATGTGGAATTAAGTAGCTCACATAAAATCATGTTTTACTTTGTTCATCTCATACAGCAATTGCATGCCTCTGCCCCATTCACCAGCGTATTCTCCCAAGGGCAACAAAGAGTCCTGTGGCACCTTATAGACTAACAGACGTATTGGAGCATAAGCTTTCGTGGGTGAATACCCACGCATGCGTCTGATGAAGTGGGTATTCACCCACGAAAGCTTATGCTCCAATACGTCTGTTAGTCTATAAGGTGCCACAGGACTCTTTGTTGCTTTTTACAGATCCAGACTAACATGGCTACCCCTCTGATACTTGCTCCCAAGAGCCTGGATCCTGCTCCCACTGAATTCAGTGGCAAAATTCACACTCACTTCAGGGCTACGGTCCTTATTACATAGGCAAAAGGAAAATGCAGACAGGTTTGGTTTTGTTTCCACAATAATTTGGTAAAGATTCAAGGGGCCTGGGAATGAATTTAGCTTTTCATGAGATCTAAGGAAGTTAGGTGCCAATTTTGAAACTTGTCAATCTTTTGGGAGACTCTCCCCAGCGTTCTCTCTTTGCACAAACCTGTTAAAAGAGAACAATACATTCAGCTGTGTGCTGTCACACAGCCAAGTGTCCCAGTATAAAAGTGAAATAAGAATTTTCAGTCTGCGCTATAGTCACCACGCTCATTGAACTCCGGGGATAATTAAATGGGCCTGATCCTGCATTCCACCTAACTCGGAGTGAGAAGTGTAGGGGAAAGCCATGGCTAGTGTAGGCCTATTCTCACTGCCTTCAGTGGGAGCAAGATGGGTCCTCTGCAAGTAACAGAAGAAGAAAATTGTTCTGAGAGTCAGTAGATAAAAATGTGATCAGTAAATACTTGACCAAGCATGAATATTTCTTTATAGAGACTAAGACAGAGAAAATGGCCCTGGGAACAATCCTGTAAAACAGGCTTCAAATTATCTGCATAGTGCCTGGCACAAGGTGGTCCTGACCTCTAGGCACTACTGCAGTCAACCATCACCACCAACAACAATAAATAACATTTCTACATCCTAATTCTCTATTATTGGCGATTTGATTTTAATAAAGCAGTGACCATTGCCAAATTAAATACATTGAACAAATTAAACACATTTATTTTATGTATGCTTTAATGTTTGAAGAAGCAAAATGCAGTTACAGCATTGTCTTCTCTAAGGCTTCAAACTGGTGATTTGCTGTCTCTAGCTTATTATCTCTAAAATTAAACAAGTTCTGTTTTCTATACTTTCAGAACTGTTTATCTCAGAAAGAAAATGGCTCTACAGGCAGAAAATGACTCCCTGGCCCTCGTTTGTCTCTTCAAATAACTATGGGGGTAATTAATATAATTTAGACATCAGACTACTGCCTGCATCCACAAAGCAGGTAGTTAAATGACTACGTGCCAGTAATGGGAGATGCAAAATTGCTCCTGCAGTTATTTGCATCTGCAAAGCTCTGAGAACAAGATGGGAAGTGAAAGGACAGATTTAAGCCCTTTTCAAAATCACACCCTTTAAATATATTCTAAATTCTACACACAGAGAAATGGATTTTTTATTTTCCAACAGTTTATCAATTCTTCACAAAGTCAAGCCGAGCTCTCTGTGGCTAATAGACTGAAACTGGTTTTCAGTATTTTCTTTCTGTTTTGCTACATTTTTATGCACATCTGATGCCAACTGAAGCAAGAGCTCCTTATCTGCGAGACAAAGTTTGGTCCTTATAATAATAATAGTTTATAACATTGATATTTATTAGGTTGCATGCTCTTTTGATGTGGAGTGGTCGCTACTAACCAGACAAGAGTTATCAGACTGTATCATCAGAGACGCCACGCATCCCACTATATTTAGATTAAAGAATAACTGTAGGACGTCAGACATCACAGTGTGGTAATGGTTGACTAGATGTAGTGGAACATTTTTTTGACAGAACGTTTTTCCATTGGAAAACGCCGATCCAACAACATTGAAACGTTTTGGAGGAAATGTATTAATTTTGTCAACATTTTCAACAGTAAATTATTAAAATATTTCATTTTGGTGTGGTTGAAATACTTCGTTTAGACCTTATTGATGCATTTGGTTTCAAGAAGGCCAGAACATTTTGTTTTGATAAAGTTATATTATACTATATTAATAAAACAGATGAGAGTAATATAATATAATCAAAGCGACAAAGTAAAAATGAAACACGCTGACCTTACAAAAACAAAATGATGACCTTATTGAAAGGTTTCAACGATATCAAAACGAATATTTCAATAAGGTCAGCATGAAATGTTACAGGGTATTCTGTTTCATGAAAATTCCTGAGATTTCTACTTTTTATCCTGATTTGTGTTTTTCCACTAGCTGTTGACTTTTTAATGACAATCCGTGTTGAAGGCTTGTACTCATGGTCAGTACACCCTGCTCCAATGATGAGGCACTGTGCATTCTGAACACCAGGAGCATTGACAACTAGCCTTGAAATCGCTGCGAGCTGAGGGAGATCAGCATCTTACAGGATCAAGGCTTGAGAGAGGGTGGGGGGATTTGGAGGAAATTAATATAATTTCTGAACATTATCAGTATGAACCTCAATGTTTTTAAGTGCTCTCTTACCTCCAGCATGACCACACAGATTTGTTTTACACACTGAATAATGGCATCCGGAGTGCCTGATATAGTTACAGCACGTTCTGTTGAATTTGGCAACATATCCCCTGCTACTTGAACCTGGGCCCCTGTGGACTTAAGAAAAAAACAAACAAAACAAACATTAGTGTCATAAAAATACAGCTGCACATTAGAAGCCATTTTTTCACCAATAACAAATAATCTGATAAAGCACAGTGATCTCTAAAACGTGCCTGTTCTCTGCTAGCTTTATGCTGTATATATATAAAACTGCCGGGTGGAGATTTGTGTACGGAAGTCAAGTTTGCAAGCATTCTCAATGGTAGAAAGTGTAGTTATCAATGGTTGTTAAATGAATAAAGTGGGAAGTCTCCCAACTTCCTGAAACAGAGACTACTGCAGATACAATGGAAAAAATATGAAAACTAAGGACTTTCACAATCATTAAGAAAATCATTAAAAAAATAATTGCTGTTGTCTGAAGAGCTTCAGCTTCCCAAATGAATTCCAGTCATGGATTGGTGAGTCCTTAATGAATTGATGATTGAGATCATTTTACTGAATGAAATTTGGTGTTGCTTTATACTCTGGAATATCTCATAATGATGCTGAGCAATACAGGAGCACTTCTAAATTATTATTAGTGTTGATTAAACATATGCACATCATCAGCTTCTAGTTCACTAATGAACCTAACTATGTAATGAGCCAGTGTTTTTTTTTTTTTTTTTTTATTGTTAATATTATGTTTTATTAAAAAAAAAAAAAAAAAAGACCTGAGGCCAAAATCATCCCTGGTATAACCCAGCAAAAATCTTGTAAGCCTTTTTCAATTGATGGAAAAAACATAACAAAAACTGTTTCTATTGAATTAGTATTTTCATACATTATACACCCAATTTATTTCTGGTCCTGATTTGTGGATACAAATGTTTTTGCCTTGCATTGATTTTGTGTCAGTTAGTAAGGAGTTAATTTAGTTTGCTGTTGGCCATGCACAACACATCTTACTCTTTTTCCAGAGACTGATTAAATTACTGATTACATCTTCTGTTCACTAGCGCTGTTTAAACCCAGAATATCAATTATGGGTCCCTTTAATATGCTTTGGAATGTCATCATAATTTGATCAATCTTTCATGTCATTGTGCCTCTTTTTTTTTAAAATCAAGTCTTGAAAATACTGAGGCAGACAACATTTTGCTGCTGGCTACATGATTGAGCATAAAAGAACATCTATCATACTACTGCTGCTCAGTGTGTTGGGTGATGATGAGATTAGAATGCATCTCGAGAGGATGGATGATCCTTTTTCATTTGGGCAGGAATCACCATTTAAAACAAAGTTTTTAGAGCACCAGCAGGCCTAGTACGAAATACTCTGGGTCAAATACTGCTCTCAGTTACAAGTGTGCCATTCAATCACTCAACATGCTAATCTTTACAATTCTTTGGCTATAGTGGGACGGCATGTGTGAAACCGAGAGCAAAACTTTGCCATTGCCTTTAGGCTTACAGATAGGGAGAGGGAGTTAGTTCACACTAAGGAGTCCGATGGCACCTTAAAGACTAACAGATTTATTTGGGCATAAGCTTTCGTGGGTAAAAAGTGGGTTTTTTACCCACGAAAGCTTATGCCCAAATAAATCTGTTAGTCTTTAAGGTGCCATCGGACTCCTTGTTGTTTTTGTGGCTACAGACTAACATGGCTACCCCCTGATACTTAGTTCACACTGTTCTTTTGACCTAATACCTTACAATAGGGGGCCAAAAGCATTGAATTTCCCCAGAAATAAGAATCATCCCCAGAATCAACTGTGGTTGCACAATTTGGACAATAATCAAATTTGGTAACAAATGAAGGAATTCAGGGGAAGACTTGAGAGCCAAGGGATTCGGGCACCTAACTGCTCTTTCTACCTTTGACCACTTCCCTACTTACTGTTACACTAATCTAAATAAACATATTCAGAACTAGAGCTGGTCACAAATTTTCAATCAAAGACATTTCCCAACAATGTGATTTCATCAAAACCTTTTGTAAGAAAGTGATTGCAATGAATTTTTTTGACAGTAAAATGCAAAACAAAACAAAACATTTAATTTCAAATCAACATTTTGATCAAAAATGTCAAAAGTTTTTGCTTCAATATTTCCAAACTGATTTTTTTTTAACCTTTCCTTTTGTGAAAATATTGCATATTTCTACACTTTGTCCCCATTTCACGACAAAAACAAATGTAGAAACATTGGAATTTTCCATAGGATGAAAATTCCATTTTTCAAAAAGTTCTGTTTAAAAGTAGGTACAAAATACCCCTAGAGTGTATATGATTATTAATTGTTTATTTGACTGACTTGCAAATAATTCTGCAAAAGTTTTGTCAGCATAGCATACATTTTGATGATGTATTAGGCTTATAAAATTGGTAATTGATATAAAAATATCTTGGTATTTTGTGGCAAGAGGAAAATTGGTAATTGGCATTGTAAATTTAATATTAAAAACTAATCCAAATACTGTCTATCTGATAAGATTTAATCTAAAGGAAAACTCTAATGTATTTGTTATCTAGACCTGATTAGGTGATGTATTTCCTGTACATGAGTACTTAATGTTGCTGAGTAGTCATTATTATGTTGCTGTAGATTTAATCAATTGTTCAGGTGCTTAGTACTTTTTGTATGGGCATTTTTTATTGTGGCTGAAATCTATCTAAACAAACAAACAAACAAATATGAATGTGTACCCATTTGGCTTAGCTCTGCAGTCTGAATGTTAGGAAGTTAAGAAGCATTCTCCTCATGGATAGGTTGTAAGATGTAGTTATCAATAACATCTTTTGCTACAATTATTCATTTCTGAGCCTGCGCACTTAATGCCAGATCACTCCTTCTGCCACTAAAACCCAGAGGAGGGTTGGAGGCTGCAAGGGGGAACATATTTCCAAACTCTTCTTGCGGAGTTTCTCTTCACATAGTTCCATGCCCCCCAACTGCCTGCAGCTCCAAAAGCAAAGTCCAGGAAAGTTCTCAAAACAAAAGCAAAACAACAATAAAATCCACAGACCCTCTGTCACAGGGATGCTTCAGAGAGGTTACGACGTCAGTGGATTTTGGGGCGGAGTGGATGTCCTCAGAAATAGCTTGGATTAAAAAATTTTATACGAGTTTCTCAGGATCAGTATATGTGAAATTAGGCCACCTGTGAAGCCATAATATTGGAGGTAGGAGGGGGAGTAAAGGGAGTATGGAATATAGTTAGAAAACCAATTTGACAAATCAAGGTAAGTCAAATATTATGTCTACTAACTTGGACAGTGTCCCTTTAAACTACTTGGCTTTTTCTGGCTTCAGAGGCTGTAATTGAAACACTCAGATTAGACAAGGATTAGCAATACTTCAGACCTAGATTATTTGCGGTACTTATGGATTTTTTTAAAAGTTGAAGAAACAATTCTGTGTTAAACTGTTCCTTTGCTATGTGGCATCTTGTTTTTTCCTCTTCTCAAACGTGTATCCGAATTCCAGCTGTGCACTAAAGATGTTGAAGGTTGGAGTTACTTTTTGAAGGGTTGTGACATGGAAAGACAAATGTCTTCTAAAACTGGTTATGCCACTGTAGATCCTCCACTTTCATGAGTCTATAGATGTCTTCGACACCTTTTACAGCTGGTTTAGCTAAGCATTCCATTCATGAAATATTTACATGAATGCAATGAACCAACTACGATGGCAGGACTCTGTTAGTCATACTCTTTAAATGGACATATTAGGACATTTAGCTACATAAAGTTACCTAGCATCCCCCTGTTTGAATCCTAGAACCTACCTCCCTGATTTCTTTGATTTTGGAGCCGCCTTTTCCTATAAGGGATCCACACTGACTTGCAGGGACTACAAGTCGCAATGTCACAGGTGGTTTGCTTGTCACTGTGCTGTTTGTCATTGAAGCATTTATGTCCTGTAATAACAATGTCAATAAGAATTAGTTGAGGATTTGTCATTCCTCTTAACACTTAAGAGGATCAAAGTAAATACTCAAGCTGTTCTCGGAGAATTGGTAAGCTGGAAGCGAATCGTGTTTTTGTAGCACATAAAGCAGCCAGCTCTGCTGGTGGCACCCCAGAAGCATGAACTGCATGATGACATCATAGCAATGGAACTGTTGATACCAAGTGCTGAAATATGCAGGCACAAAGACAGTCCCTGATCAGCTAACAATCACATTATATTTGTTAGCACTTTTAATACAAAGGAAACAACGGAGAAACAATAAATAACATTAGTCAACAGAAATGGGAAACCAAGAACTATTATTTTGATAAATATTTTGAAGCTTCCCAGATTTAACTTTGCTGCAGATCTCAAAGATTTTTCAACCCTGCTTAACTTTTCCTAAACTCTTTTGTGTGATAGATATGTAATCCAAATATGCAGATATGGCTGTGGGAATCGCATACGCAGCAGCAACCGCCTGTTCATCTCATCTCATCTGATCTAATCAATGAGATTCTACTGTACCCTTCAGTGAGCATTTTAGAGTTCTGCCAGTTGCTAGCCTCAGATTTGTGTTAAATGTGCTTTGCTTATTCAAATTCTCCTTTGCAAGCACAAAACAGAACCCCCTAATGCAATATTTTTATTACAAATGAAATTATAATGCTTATCTTCCCACTATAGAATGTGTTACGGCTGAGAGCATTCCAGAATCCTAGATGTCGTTGGAAATAAAAAGCCACAAACACTACTGTGCAATTCTATAGCATCTTTCATAAAAGCATTGCAACATACTTTTATCAACATTAGCTAATTAAGGCACACCAGCCCTTTGACATAGGTAAGGTAACTTGGCCCATCTCTGAGATGGAGTGCAGCAGCTGTTTAATAGCACACAGGAGCTTAGGACCTAGAGGGAAGGAAAATATTGTAACTAATGGAGGGAGAATTTAGGTTGGCAGAGTTACTGTAATTACCCAAAATATAATTTGTCCAGAACTATCAGGATTGTCACTTCTAACCCTGTGAAAAGTGCCATGAGATCTTTAATGACCATGAGTGATCAGGACCTTGGTTCCACCTTTCATGCAAAAGAGAGGACCTCAAGGAGTACAGTGCTGCCTGATGCTATGTTGGTGCATTAGTGCAGTAATGAAAAGTGCTATCCTAATGACCAGGAGCACTTTGGTATTTCTTACATTAGAGGTTTTCCATCTAAGTGTTGGCCCAGTCTGACCCTGTTTCGCTTAAAAAAAGTTGACAGAATCTCAGCACAATGAGGCTTGGCTGCCTGCTGCAGGTTAGTTCTTATGCGATTCCCTTCGTCGACACTGCATCATGTCATATTTACTGTCAGCAAGAGGTTACAATCCAAAACAAAGCAATACAGGTTACAGCAAGTTTTGGCATGCATGCATCTGAAATATATACAGTGTGTATGTAGGTATATGTATTCTATATATTATTTTGTATGTATACATATTATTTTTTATGTGTATGTATCTAATCTATCTATCTATCTATGAATATAAATTTGTATTACCACAGTGTCTAGGAGCCTAGTCATGGACCAGGACCCCACCGTGTTAGGTGCTGTACAAATGCATGCCATGGCTAGGTTTTTAGAAGTGGGATGCCATCAAACTTTGCCAAGTTGCTGTTAGCTGGTGATATGCCACAGATATATAACATGCCTTTCACTTCAAAGACAGGCAAGCCCTATGTCACAAAAGGTTGCCAAACTCTCTCACATTTTGAATAAGCAATTTCTACCATTTGATCTGGTAATAATAATATTCAGCACCTTCAAACTTTATAAACAATTAATTTAAGGCCATAGCACCCCCTCTGTGTATTAACATCACCATTTTTAAAAAAAGGAAAAGTTGCAAAGAGACGATCATAGAGATGCCCAAAGCCACAAGGATGTCAGCAAAGGGCCAGAACTCAGGAACCACTGGCTCCGGGTTAGAGCAGGTCAGAAAATTTCCAACAGAACCCTTTTTTCCATTGGAAAATGCCAATTTGTTGACAGTCCGCAGGCATATGTCAATTTCAACAATATTCCAGTGGATGTCAGCAGGGTCGGCTCTAACTATTTGCCGCCCCAAGCAAAAAAAAAAGAGTGCCGCCCCGCCCCACCACCCCCCCCCAGCCCTGCGCCCCCCCGCCGAAACCCCCCCCGAGCGCTGCGTTGCGCTGCCAAAATACCCCCCCGAGTGCCGCGCCGCCAAAACACGCCCCCCCGGAGCGCTGCACCGCGCCGCCGAAACACCCCCCCGAGCGCCGCGCCGCCGAACCGCCCCCCCCCCCCCCCCGAGCGCCACGCAACGCCTCTGAACCAAAAACAACCTGCCGCCCGGCTGAAACAAAAACAACAACAAAAAAACCTTCAAGCGCCGCCCCGCCGAACCAAAAAACAAACAAACAAACAAAAAAACCCTGAGCGCCCCCCGCCACCCTAAGATTGGCTGCCCCTTACAAGGGGCCGCCCCAAACACATGCTTGGTCAGCTGGTGCCTGGAGCCGGCCCTGGATGTCAGGCAGGGTTCTGATGGTTCAGGCAGGTTTCAAAATTTTCCTGGTTTCCTGCCATATTATCTGCCTGGCTCACTGGCAGCCAGTCTGGCTATATAAACAACAACATACCATGTCTTCCCAAGATTTAATATTTTCTTGCATGCTGGGAAAAAAACCATGGAAGACTATGTGTGGAAATCCTCTCACTCCTGGTGCCTGGACCTGCAGCAGCACCTGGCAGCCAGGAGCAACAAGCACAAGGAAATTCCTAAGCACGCCTTGCAGCCCAGGACTGGAACATGAGCAATCACTCTGTGTGGATAAAGCATGCTCAGTGCAGATGGAATCGTCACCAAATTTAGTTGCCAAACTTAGATGAAACTTTCCTCAGAAAAATGAGTCTTAGGCAGACACCCAGCTGGAAAATTTCAGTCTACATTGTTTAAGTTTGGCAGAGTTATAAGCAACTGAAAACAAGATGTTATAATGGAAAGTGTCAGACAACATTAACTATAGGTGATGCTATCTGTGCCGCCAATAAATTCCTTATATACCGTACTTTATTTTCTCAATTGTCTTGGGTATATAAAGTACAAATTGACAAGGTCAGATTTTAAAGTAACCACATTTTGTATTCACAGTTCTAACCCTTCATTCCACTTTTTCTTTTTTAAACACTGATCCTTATTTTGATCTTTTTCCCCCCCAAGACCATGGTCCTACAAACACACCTGTGCTTAATTTATGCACACGAGCAGCACTGTTGGCCAAGAGGGCTGCTCCCATGAATAAAATTAAGTATTCGTGTAAGCGCTTGCAGAATCAGGGCCTAAGTTTTAAGTACTTTACTTCATAACTTTGCATTATTATGGTGAACTTTGGAAGCTATTCTTTGTGTAGCAATACATTTTGTTCTAAGCATTCTTAGAGAGTCACCACTTAATTTACATGTAGCCATAAAAAGAAAATTTCTAATGTTAAATTATAATGCCATATTCATGAGTGGTTTAGAACTGATTAGTTCTATAACAACTTCATTAAAGAAATGATGGCAAATGAGTGCTTGGCTTCTATTCTGTTCTATACAGTAATGTAGACCTGTGATTGCTTTATTCTGCAGGGAATAAAATATTTTCTTAGCATATGGAAAAAAATTCAGCCAAGATTTAGCGATATGTTGCTATGTTAATAGACAATATCAGGCAGCTACATGCAATGTTTTCATTCTGTTTAGGTTTTGGAAAGTGACTTTTAAAACAAGACAGCCGTGATAAAATGTTCCTGTTGATGTAACAAGAAAATGTGCGCATCCCTGTCTTTCCTACACAGCTAACTTTCATTAGGAGCTAAGCGGGGCTTTGCCAACAGACTTGTATATGAGGCAGTACATAGCTGTGCTGGGCCAGGAGCAGCCTTGGAAGCTGATTGTGACCGTGATGCCTGGCACACGGACGGACAGAGCCAGCTTCCTGGCTGCCTACTCCCAGCTCATGTTTGGGGTGTGTGTGGGGGGGCAAAGGGAGGAAATGGGGGGAACTGTAGCGCCTCTGCTGAGGAGGCCTCCTACCTGTACAGAATCTGGCCCAAAAGAGCTGTGGAAGTGTGGAGAACCCCCCTCCCCCATCTAACTGAAGTTTTAGTGTTATAGTATTATAGTATTTGAGGATACCACATTCTGTAATATATTTACCTTCACAATGCCCCTGGGAGGTCAGGAAGTGCTATCATCCCCATTTTACAGATGGGGAACTAAGGCACAGACACACTACGTGACTTGTCCCAATTCTACAGGAAGTCTATGGCAGAACAGGGAATTGTACCTGGATCCATAGGCGCCGATTCCGTGGGTGCTCTGGGGCTGGAGCACCCACGGAAAAAAAATAGTGGGTGCTCAGCACCTCAGACCCACTGATCAGCTCTTCCCCCTCCCTCCCAGCGCCTCCCACCCACCACGATCAGCTGTTCAGGAGGCACTGGAAGGGTGGGGGAGGAGCGGGGGCAGGGCACACTTGAGGGACGGGCTGGAATGGGCTGGGAAGAAGCGGAGTGGGTGCTTGGGGGAAGCGGTTTAGAGGGGGTGGGGCCTGAGGCGGAGCAGGGGTCAAGCACCCCTCGCAAATCACAAAGTTGGCACCTCTACCTCGATCTCCTAAATACCAGGATAGCTGCCTAACCACTGAAGCATCCCTCCCATCAGTAGCCAACAAAGTGTCTGAGAGTAAGGGCTTGTGTATATAGGAAACTACTGCATGGCAAGCCGGGATATGAATCTACAGCACCAGCTTGCTGTGCAGTACCGTCGCACAGGGACACTGCCACAGCACACTGAAAGTCTCAGAGCGTGGCTTGGCATATTGCACGCTAAGCTGCACTCCAAGTCATGCGGTGCCCATGTGGAACATTACTGCATGGCAAGCTGCTGCGTGGTAGATTCACACCCTGGCTAGCTGTGCAGTAAATCTGCCATATGTAGAACCATTCTAGCTCAGTGCTCAGCAAACAGCCATGAGACTATTGGGCAGATCCTCAGCTGGTTTATGACAATTTAGGCCAGGGGTAGGCAACCTATGGCACGCGTGCCGAAGGCGGCACGTGAGCTGATTTTCAGTGGCACTCACACTGCCCGGGTCCTGGCCACTGGTCCAGGGGGCTCTGCATTTTAATTTAATTTTAAATGAAGCTTCTTAAACATTTTAAAAACCTTATTTACTTTACATACAACAATAGTTTAATTATATATTATAGACTTATAGAAAGAGACCTTCTAAAAACGTTAAAATGCATTACTGGCACACGAAACCTTAAATCAGAGTGAATAAATGAAGACTCGGCACACCACTTCTGGAAGGTTGCCGACCCCTGATTTAGGCTAACTAAGGATCTGCCTCTGAGTGTAGTATCAGTTTCATATTTGATATGAAAGCTGATCAGATAATTATCTGATTAACTCTTCCAACAGTTTTTTCCCCAATTTTTACCCATCTAATGCAGCTGGGCAAGTATTTTGTGAATATTTGCAAATAAATATGGATTTTCCAACATTTTTCAAACACATTTTGGGAATATTTCTCTGCATTATTCACTGAGCTCTACCTGCTAATTACTGTATTGGGAGATAATCTCATGCGTTTGCAAGGGGATACAGATTTGGTGATCTAAGATGTCTTTGCCAGCTGCAACTTCTATGACCGATGTTGATTTTTGCCATTTTTCATAGGCCTGGTTTTCCTCTAGATAAAAGTGCCTATTTTAATCATCAGTGTGATCCAAACTTGGCTTGTTTAGCAAGCATATGAATTCATTAGCAACCTGCTAGAAAATAACATGCCTGTCGCCCTGAGAGATTGTTAAAGCTTATTGGTAAAAGGCAGGAAACAATACCAGTGCAGAAAAGTCTCTTTTAGGCCTGGCTTCCTTATACTAGGCTGTATGTTTTGATTATTTGCTGGTATTAGAAAGGCTGGGTTGTTTGAGGGCTCTCATGTCCTCCTAGGATGTGTTTCTCCCCAATTAGATACCTGTAGTGTTGAAATGAAGATTTCACATAACTTTATCTTGAAAGCAAAAAAACAGCATTGAGCTGATATTCACTTGAGCACCAAGAGCATTTTGTTCAACCCCCAGTGCACCTCACTGTGTCAGACGCAATCCACAGAACTTAGTGATGGACGGATAGTACAAAGAGAAAGAAATGTTATAATAGTTTATTCTGCCCCAAAGCATCCGTGAGTGAGGCTATGGGCATTAAGGAAAAGGACTGCCTAGATCCAGAGGGTAACAACTTATGAATGATTTTAGCCAACTTGATAAAGGATGGATTCAGATTTAGAACAAGCTACTGCAACCTCAAAACCATAGAAGGGTGAACAGTTATTAGCTCTTACCAGGAAATGTCTTATGCTAATTTTCTATAGGTTTGGTTTGGGATGATCATTCATCCAGGTGATCATCACAGTCAGGATGAGATTTTTGGCTAACCCAAATCCTGTACAACCCTGCTGAAGATAATGGAGTTGTTCTTTGTGGCAAGGACCATGTTGCTGTTGTTATGGATTTGTACGGTGCCTAGCACAGGAGAGTCCTGGTCCATTATTGTGGCTCCTACGTGCTACTAGAGTAAAAATAACAGAGATAAAAGGTGGTTCACCTCCTCCCCAAAGGTGTTAGCAAACACATTTTAACTCTACTATATACAGGACAAATTGTATTTTAATGTGGGTTAGCTGGCTAAAGAGAATGCTAGGGAGGAGCTCTGGCTACAAACACAAAGAACTAACATGGTTGTAACAATGTCAAACCTACTACACTATGTGTTAAGGGGCATGTGACATCACATGAGCTAAATCAAGTTAGCTAGCACAATTTTTTTTTTTTAAAAGTACCTCAGTTGAAAAAGGAAGACCTCAGTGAGTCAGCAGTTTCTACTGATTTGATGCTGATGAACTGAGAACAGGAAGTGCTTAGAGTATTCTGAGCAGAACTGAATATCACCTTCTACACCTTTTAAAGCTATTTCCTTTATGTTGAGAGGTCACATGAGAACATGTGGCCATCTTCTGACATCATAAACTGAAGAAAAACAAACCAAAGCAGCTACTGGTGGTATGCCTATCTCCCCGCCCCCTATACACATACCCCTTCTCCAGGTTGGGGGAGGGGAGCCATTGGACAGGGGAGGGTTTCTTCTCACCTCTCCTTCCAAGGTCAGGGTATGCAACAGCAAAGAATAGATGGGTGACCGAATAGCAATTAAACAAAAATGCTACTAAAAATGTTAAGCTATGCTAGCTGAATATTCATGCTATTGGTGAAATGAATGACTCAATTTGCTCACTCTCCGCCAAATGACACTGGGATTACTGTACCATCCTCAACCAGGGCCGGATCCTGGCCCTGCCACTGAATTCTTTAACTATGTGGAATCACCAGCGTGCACACACCTGTGCATATCCTGTTCGGCCCCCTTCCCAAAACGCCACTCTGCAGCAGCTCAGAGGGCTGTGAGGATGACCCATTGGGACACGGACTGGATGTTTACTTAATATTTGCACAACACCTAGTGCAATAGAGACACGATACCTAGTTGGGGCTTCCAGAAATACGTCAATTATTATTATAAACTTTGAAGCAGCAAACATTTAACAAGGTCAACTCTCATTTCTCTCGCTTCTCTCCCACTATACATGAAGTACAATTTTAGCCTGAAAAAGGGTCTTCGCACAAACTCAGACCCAGCATTCCTTAGGGTGCTTTAGAGTTCTGCCAGCTTTTCCTCTAAACAGGATTTATGCTCTGAGAGCCAATTGATAAAGAGTTTTCTTTGGCGAGCATTTTATACCTTCCCGTACAGCCACGCTTCTGGGTTGTTACACCGTAGTTATGCTGTTAGCATAACTGAAAGGGAGAATAAAAGTATTTTATAGAGAAATGCAAGAAAACAATATTCTGATTTATGTTTTAAAAAAATGGCTGAAGAAATGTAAAACAGAAAGGCGTGATATGTATCAAAACAGCAGCACATGATATTTCTATAGCTCATTTGCAATTTGTGAGACACAGTACTTTGTTACGCCTCCAAGAGTTATAGTTCTCTGATTGCCCATTTTTATCCATGGGGAACTTTCAAAATAATTATAATAAACAGAACTGGTCGCATGATGCAGACGTCATCCAAGCCCGGCTTTTAAATCTAAACGTGGCAAATTACATTTGAAGCAAATGTGGGTACTTTATAACATATAATGCACAGCTACTGTAGCCGCAATGAATGTAAATGACCTTTTTGACTAAGAACTGCCACATTAAGATACAAACCTATCACCTAAAATACAAGAGAGTCAATAAATAAAATATCTCAAATGCTGAAACCCAAACTTTCTTGCCCTTTGTTAGGTACAGCGCATTTAACGATGTCTTAGTTATTAGGCCTGACTCTGTATGGTGTTCAATGCCTTTGAGGGATGTTTCCACTGATTTCAGTGGGGACTGAGAGTGACTAGCTCCTTGTAGGTATCCCTCGGCACTTTCTAGGATAGGGCCTTTATGGAGCCCTTTCCTCATAAAAGATACCAAAGTGTTTCATAATTCTCTTGGAATATGGCAACTATTTAATAGCATGCAGGAGCTGTACCCAACAGTTTAGGGGAGGAAGTGAAGAAAGCAACCATATATATTGAAACTGACTGGGGAACTTAGGCAGAATGTAATTGTCCGGGTTGAAGTTTAGCAAAAATGCCTCCTTGCTTTCGAGAAAAGTGCTACAAGAATATTATTCACCACATGTGACAAGGCCTCAGTTTTACATCTCATCTGAAAGACGGCACTTTCTAACACCATGGTGGGATACTGAGATAGTCATACTGATGCAGAGAGAAGAGCACCCTTACTGTATTAGTACCAGCCACCACTTTCTACAGCCCCCTGGGGTCTTTCATGGAGGTTTCCCACCACAATACTGGGCATGTCTAATTCTACTTGGCCTGTGAAAGCTGATGTCCTCCAGCTGTGTATGTACATGTCTGCATACGTTTAACAGTAGAGGGTTATCTTTTGTCTTATTTATTTTCAGTGTATTTATTGTATTTTAAAATCTGAAGTCTAAATACGGTAATTGGCAATGATATATTTTGCTTTTAATAATTTTTAAAAAATCTTCCAGTTGAATGAAATCTATACTCTTTTTGATATAAAAAATTTACATCACTATCAAGCTGATTCACACAGAAACCGAGTTATAAGTTATGCAATTATTCTTTTCAAATCAAAGCCACAATGGGACCAGAAATTTCCAAGACACTTTTTCCACCATTAGAGCACATTACTGGAAGCAATTGCTTTTCCCTAAAGTCTATGAAAAGCAAAAGAAATGATCAAACAGCTTGTAAATTGACCCATTATTTCTCTTCCAGTATTACTGCCAAAAGCATTTATAAAAACATAACCACTTTCATTGCCATTAAATAGAGCATTAAACAAATTATATTTAGCGTTAAAGCAAACATGAGAAAATTCAGACAATATTTGTATTGCAACTGGAAGAGAGAAAAATGTATTTTATTTGCTTACCTCTTCAAATTTTAATGCAATCATAGAAAAAGCCTTAAAAATCGCATCTGTTGGGCCTGTTATTGTCACAATTCTTTCTGGACAGGAACCTTCTGAAATATTGATTCGAGCACCACTCTGTCAACAAGAACAAATATTTTTAAAGTACATTTTCTTTTGGGATGCAAAATAGGGAGGATTCTCTAGCTAGGTACTTATATGGCTTTCTTCACCCTAGTAGGTGAGCAGCACCTAAGTAATTAAAAGTAACAACTGCAAAATAAATTTTCTCACTCTCCCTTTCCTACGTACAGGAGTAAACTTGAACAGGACTAAAAACAGAATTCTGGGCATGAGAAATTTTTATTTAGCAAGCATCAACTAAATATATATATATATAATTTCATCTCTGGACTGGATCCGAACTATTCACTTGAAAATGGTCTGTCTAGTTGGGGCTCCAGTTTTCTGAACAAACAGGGTAACTAGCACTATGGGCCATATTTGATAGGTCTTTAATTTATATCCTAGACTAAATTATTCTAATGAGTGCTTTGTACAAACTCATACAAAATAGGTAAGCTAATGTGTACTGACCACACTTACTAAAGAATCATCCAGCAGTAACTGTAAGATATCAGTGCAGTAACACAGTCATGTCTCTTTAAGGGGAAGAGCCAGCAAGAAGGAAATAGGAAACCAGACATCTGGGAGTCAGAAAACCTGATTCTCATTTACACCATGGCCCCTTTATATTACTCTGGTGGGACAGACGCCCTTTACAGTGGGGATAAATGTATTACACAGACTCCTTAATGTAATAAGAATCAGACCCAGATGGTTCAGGAAAGACCAAGACCGTGTAGTTTCTTTTTATTCCTGTACTTACTGCTGTTGAATGGGTTTTGTGTATCTTGCCTCTCTACATGATAGCAACCAAATATAACAAGAAGCCGCACTAATGGCAAAATCCTCCTGTTGCTGAATCTCCTGACGGGTATGCTGAATGTCTGCAAAGAGGCAAGGGCAGCAGATACTTAATCTACTTTTGTCTGACAGGTGGACTGGAGAGTTGTGAATCTGCCTTGGGGTGGGGAAGGGTGGGGGGATTTCCAGATACGCACTAATAGGGTTACCATATTTCAACAATCAAAAAAGAGGACACGGGGTGCCGCCCTAGCCCCGCCCCCTCCCACTTCCCGCCCCCATCAGAATCCCCCTACCCCCTACCTGTCCCCTGACTGCCCTCTCCTGAGACCCCCCCCACCCTAACTGCCCCCAGGACCCCACCCCCTATCTAAGTCTCCCTGCTCCCTGTCCCTTGCCTGCCCCAACCAGTCTCTACACCCCCTTCTCCTGACAGCCCCCCCAGAACCCCCGACCAATCTAACCCCCCGTTCCCTGTCCCTTGCCTGCCCCTCCCCCCCCGCCTACCAGGCCGAGGGAGAGCTGCGAGCTCCACGTGCAGCCAAACACTGTGGCGCTGCTCTGCGGGGGAGGGGGAGGGACTCTGGCTGCTAGAGGCCCCAGTGGCTGCGAGCGGCTTTCAATCAGGCCCAGCCGTCCAATCAGCCGCACCGCACTCTGCATGAGGGGAAGGGGGAAATCCTGGACGGATGGTAACCCTACGCACTAATCATACATCAGTATTTAGTCAATGGCGAGGCCTAGTTTTAAGCTGGTTCAAAGTGTCTGGCTTCAGTTACCAAACTTTAAACAGGCTTCTTAGGGCTGAATCCTGCAATGAGCTCCTCTGCTTCAGTGGGGCTCTGTGTGGGCACAGGAGTCTGCCCATGCAGAGCTGCTCAGAGGATCAGGGCGTTCAGGGGTTACTCATCCTGACAATACTTAGAATATACGCCTAACGTTAATGGAAGTACTTTTTATGCGAGCAAGGTCGCAACGGTTTATGTGAAAGACTGTCCCACAATGCATCACTGTATCCAATGTTTTCCGAAAATCTCACATGGCAAAAGATCATTTAACTCTTGTTAGGCTTTCAGTCAAGTCGAAATGATTGAATCTGAGAGGTTACACTCTAGAGGAAAGCAGTAGGGATGCCAGTATTTTGTGGCAGCCTTATCCATGAAGTGAAAGGAATTTCACTGGACTGTAGTTTTCCGGAGACATATCAATTAGGCTGTGCCAGGCCCCTGGTAGCTTAGAGAATGACACAGACAGGCCAAGTGGTGTGCCACTTCCCAAAAGATGGTGTGTTACTTGCTATCATCACATCTGCCAGAAAAGTCTAGATGAAAATAATTGTGTTCTTTTTCTTTAAAGGAAAGTGCAAAAGAAAGTGCTCAGTTACAGGAATTATATGTAATTTCCTTTTTACTATTTATACAACGTTCACTTCAGAGTTTGAGGACTAAGATGATATGTCTCCATATCATGTTTATCCAGACAATCTTTGCCCTTATTCTTTTTTAAATCAACCTCTTAATACCAACAATTACAGGGTATGCTTCTAGTGTCCTCAGGAGCATAAGGAGGAAAATTTCCATTTATTGTGAAAAAATGAGACAAATTATTTTTTTTACACCAACAGGTTGGATTGCAGGGACCAGGGAATAAGTTTTCAGAAAAAGAGTTATGGGGGGAGGGAGGGAAGGGAAGGGAGATGGGGCTTCTCTTATGTAGATTCAACATGCACACACAAAATCTGTGCCCACAGTTTTGCACTCACTTGTGGGCACAAATCTGAGTGGGTGGAGCTCTAAGTGCCTGTTGGTGGGAACAATAAGATTAGCACCAGCAATTCATTTTGATTAATTGATTATTGTTTGTTTAATGAATATCGGGCATCTGGAGCATCAGAAACACACCACTTACTTCTTTCATAAATCTAAATAAATACCTGTATTTAATGAGTCAACACATGGGTGAAAGTTGTGTCTGCAACAAGAGAGCTCTGACATCAGTCTGGCTGAAAAGAAACTCTTCAGTGCATGTATTTAAAGGGCATATCAGAATATTCTTCTATACCGCATGTTTTAAAATTTCCTTATGGGAGACTTTCTACAAGGGCCTAGCAACATAGCAACCGGCAGAATATGCACTGCAGAAATCCCTAAAACTAAACTGAACATTTCTGGGTACATTCTCTGTATAACTGTATTTTTTACCTTCAAAAAGGTAGATTGCCTCATCCTTTTAACAGACATTGGAACCCTGCAGGGAGCTGCAGGTTAGTTTCTGCTGACTCCCTGGGACAGATGTGACTTTTTAGACTCCATCCTGAATATAAAAAAGGTGGGGTAGCCCTCTGAGGACAGGTAGCTAGAGTCCTAGAATTTAAGGCCAGAAGGGACCACCAGATCATCTAATCCAGGGGTTCTCAAACTGGGGGTCAGGACCCCTCAGGGGGTCACGAGGTTATTACATGGGGGGTCACGAGCTGTCAACCTCCACCCCAAACCCTGCTTGCCTCCAGAATTTACAATGATGTTAAATATATTAAAAAGTGTGTTTAATTTGTTAGGGGGGGGTCACGCTCAGAGGCTTGCTGTGTGAAAGGGGTCGCCAGTAAAAAAGTTTGCGACCCAGTGATCTAATCTGACCTCCTGTATATCACGGACCACCAACACCACCCAGCACCTGCACATTAAAACCAACAACTGAAATTAGACTAATGTGTTACAGCCTTCAGGAGACTAAGCTGTTATGTGCCACAGGCAGAAAACAGGAGGGATCAACGTGCACTAATACCCAAGGCCCCTGCAATGGCAGAGAACTGACTGAGATATACCCAGATAATCCTGGCACAGAATCTGACTCCAAATTGCAGAGGAAGGCAACTCCCCTCCCCCAGGTCACTGCCAATCTGACCTAGGCAAAATTCCTTCCCAACCCTGCATATGGGATCAGATAGACCCTGAACGTGTGAGCAAGAGCCAGCCAGCCGAGCACCTGAGAGAGAGAACGCTCAGAGCTTCAGCCCACACAGTGCAGTGTCCCAACTCCAGCTGTGGCCATCTTTGATGCCACAAACAAAACAAAACAACAACAAAGAAAAAACCACCATGAAAACAAACAAAACCCAACAGCAAGAATACATGGCAGTGGTGGGGGGAACCCTTCCTGACCCCTGCAAATGACTGGCTGAAGCCTTGAAGCAGGAGATTTAGGGCCTGGGACAGACCAGCTGATGGGAAAGTAAACCTATGAGCAGCCAAGCCTAGGAGTTGATTTTGAGTGAGATTTATGCGATTTCAGCTTTGAATTAATCTTTTTGTTTATAAATCCAAACTCCAGGAATGGGGGAAAGGTGCCTTTTTTGCATCTTTACAAACGTATGATGTCTCCAGTTTGCAGGTTTATCTTCATGTCACCAAGTGTTGACAAAGGGAGTGGTTAGAGGTGAGCCTGTACCATATGACCACTCCAGTTCTGAGAGAGATCCAGACTTTTGGGCTGGCCCTCACCCTCCATAATGTGCCAATCCAAATCCCTGAATTCAACACCCACCCCTAATCCTAAACTTTGGAAAATTTAGCTCTGGAGCCAAACTCCTCAATCTGGGCCCAGACCCAGGAGTTATGAATGTGAGTCAATGGGAGAATAGACCCCTAAGAGTTTCTGTGACACTTAGGCCTGGTCTACACTTGGGGGTGGAGGGGATCGATCTAAGTTATGCAACTTCAGCTACGTGAATAATGTAGCTGAAGTCAACGTACTTAGATCGATTTACCGTGGTGTCTTCACTGCGGTGAGTCGACTGCTGCTGCTCCCCCGTCGACTCCGCCTGCGCCTCTCGCGGCGGTGGAGTACAGGAGTCGACGGGAGAGCGCTCGGGGATCGATTTATCGCATCTAGACTAGACGCGATAAATCGACCCCCGCTGGATTGATTGCTGCTTGCCGATTAGGCGGGTAGTATAGACATATCCTCAGAACCCTACTGACTAAATAAGCTCTGAGACAATAGGGCTACAGGCACAGTGCTATAGAAATTATCCACTTTTCGTTTCCTTTAAAGGAGACAAAAAACCTGAGACAGCTTTATGGGAAGCTTATATTAAGAAAAACTGTTTAATTTTGGCCTGTACATTTATGTATTAAAACACCACCACATATAACAATAAATAGTTAGTATTAATCTTTCCAGCCACTTGGTGGCACTGTTATTCCATACACCTCTAACTATACTCTGACACAGAAAGAAATAAAGACATCAAAGTTTATCTCTTACCTCCTCCCTCATCTTCTTAACTGTCTCCCCTTTCTGTTAAATAAATGGGGAAAAATTAGTCCCTATTGCAGTGGTCAATTGATACAGAATATTGAGACATGAATTTAAAAAAAAATTCTTAAAGTAAATTACTGACCTTTCCAATAATGCTCCCAACCTCCTGGAACAGGGAAAAAAACAACACAGTAAGTGAATATTTATGAGTACAAAAAGAAGAAATGTTAATTAAACAATATTTCACTATAAAGTTCATTCTGAAAACACAGGTGGGCAGGACAGACCAGCCACATTTCACTAGCTACATTTTTAGTCCATACAAATACTATAAGAAGGAATGGACTAAGAGCTCCTATTGCAATATATATACATGACACACAGGAGTTTACTGCTGTCATGGGGAAAGCCCCACTGCCTCGAAAGTAGCCCCGAGCTAATGTAGCATTCTGTCACTGTAAATACCGAGATCTTATTTTGGGAAATAAGAGATTCAGAATTGATTGAGCTGAACAATCTTCTGGAAAAATTGGGAAGATACAGCCTTCATGTTCAATGGTGATCTCTTTGAAGGCAAGTATCAAAGGGGTAGCCGTGTTAGTCTGGATCTGTAAAAGCAGCAAAGAGTCCTGTGGCACCTTATAGACTAACAGACGTATTGGAGCATGAGCTTTCGTGGGTGAATACCCACTTCTTCGCATGCATGT
>NW_020664534.1:4453088-4470444 GCF_002925995.2 Terrapene triunguis | reverse complement strand
ACATGCATGCGAAGAAGTGGGTATTCACCCACGAAAGCTCATGCTCCAATACGTCTGTTAGTCTATAAGGTGCCACAGGACTCTTTGCTCTTTGAAGGCAGACGCTTCTTCTCTTTTCAGCAAGTAATGGATAGAAATGGATTACGGTGAGATTAGGAGTTATTGTATAAACAACTGCTGGCTTGTCCTTCTCAATCCCTCCAGTGAGAGCTTCCCAAACGAGTGATTGCTAATCAGCTGTTAGACATTGTGATGGTGGCTAACGGGGTTACTAAAATCCTAGGTGGAGTCGTATAAAATGTCCAGAAAAAAACCTTCAAACATGCAATGGGAGAATGATGTGGAAGTTCTGATCACATCAACGTTTTTTAAACTAGGCACACACAAGCAGTAGGGAAGCAAAATGAAAGCTAATAACCATAAAATGAACACCATGGGCATTGTGCTAGTTGCACAGGTTTGATCCAAGAGTGAAAAATAACTGTTGGAGATGAGACCAGCTAAGGGAAAAGCTAACTCATATTCTGTGATTAGTCTCCAAAATCAGCTTCCACTGGTTAAAAAGAGTTAGACATGATTAATCTGATCTGGAGAGCTAATCTGCAGCTAGTATTTTCACCTGACTTGTTCTGAATCACAACCACCAGAGTAGATGTAAGAAATGGCTATCCATTACTTTTTCCCATGAAAAAGGCTCATTTTATGACAAAAGGCTACTAAAGTCATCTCCACAATTCAAGACTGGTGCAGTGACCTTGTGGAAGTTCTTTCTTTCCAATGAATAATGGAACACATACAAAATGAAGCAGCTAGGGCTTGAGGCTCTTCTAGCCACATCCGCAAAACTGAGGACAGCTGCAGATGTTCTGTGACTGGAGGAGCTCCAATTCAGCAAGCTGCTTCAACACATGCTTAAATCCCATTCATGTTGATGGGACATACGCACATGCTTAAAGTTACATACATGCTGAAATGCCCTGATGAACAAGGCCTTGAAGACCCCAGTCTGCCTCCATGCTGACTGCTCTGAACCTGGAACTCCTCAGGCTTATTCTCAAAATTTACCTCTCTTGGTTTTGTTTTCTTCTTTATTACCCCTCCTGTTAGCTGCTTGGAAACCCTACTTCATTCCCATGTAGTGCTGGCCTGTATTCAGATGGGCTTCTTATGTGCTCTGTGGAACTACAATTTTACATGTTGTGTGGAGTGGACCTACATGCTAATATATTTATATAAATGTTATTTTGCTTGTTATTGTGTTAGCTTAAGTGTTAAGTATCTTGCATGAGTGTATCTAATGATCTGTACATATATATAGACCTTCAGGAGTGTATGAATCTATATCTATGTATACATAAAAATTACTATTTAGTGTTTAGCAGTCCAGTAGCCCATCTTGACAAGGAATATATGAGGCTGATTATGTATGAAAAAAGGGGGAAAATCTGTTTAATAATGAAGTTCCTAAATTCCCAGATATTTTTTGGACCATATAAGCAAGTCAAAAGAAAAAGTTCTTTCTCAGGGATGAATTGACAGCTCTAGGTTTGTCAGCACCAGTCCTCTCTCCAGCAAAGCTAAATTCACATAAAGATCAGAAACAGCATATATTTCTAATTCTGATGGGAAAGCCTTTCTTTTTTTTCAGCTGGAAATCAGAGGGCTCTTTAGCTAATTTGGAGAATGGGTCTCATATTGGGTTTTCTGGTTTGTCAAACTTTTAATGGTTCCTTATATAGCTCAATGTTTGTTTCATATAGATTCTTATGTCACTAAGAATAACGTTTAGTGCTTTCTGGAATATCTAAAATTATTTTTACAGTGTTGAAGTTTCATTATTTTGTTTTCTGCTCAAGGTGATTTTTTATGACTTTTTTTTACCTTCATAGAACATTTCTACAATTTATTTATTGCAGAAACATATTATGCTGTGCTTAGTTGATTATGATACCTAGACTCATGGTGACTAATTCAGCTCTGGTGTAAATGGGTGCAACTCCCATTGATTTCAGTTTGGTGTCTGATTGAGATGTCCTATCATGTACATGTATATTTTTACGTTCTGAAAATTTGATGCATTATATTTTTCAGTGCTCACACATAAACTATACTTAAGTACATATATTTGTTCCATATGGTCAATTTCAGATCGATTTACTTTCCTATTATCTACTCATTAACATATTGGAAAATATAGCACAGCATATATTAAAACTCTTATCAATCAGAAATAACAGGAGCAAATATTCCTAGTGCATGGGAAGACTTTTTGGACGGCATGATGTAGAGTGTTTACCTGTATACTTTTCTCCAATACACTCCATCATGCCTTCAAAAGGCACCCTTTGACTGCCTGTCAGGGACTAAATGCAGTGTAATAGGGGTGTGGAATCAGTGTGCATAGCAGTGTGGCCTGTGTGAGTTATTACTGCTACTCTGTGGAGACTATTTCCTATAGAAAGTGGCGTGTCAGGCTGCTACAGGTGATGCACTCCACACAGCCATGCATATTACCTACTAATGGCAGCTCCGGTTTCTGACACCTAAAAAAGTTTGAAAGTGAAAAGATGCCGCCCCCTTGCCCTCCTAAATTTCCCCACTGAAGTTTACATAAATAGTGAGATTCATTTTGCTTTTCTGAAAAATTAGCTGTTTTGTAACTACATACCCAGCTCTTTCAGACCAGCATTACATTTGCTTCTCACTGATCAATTGAATCGTTATCTGTGATAAGACCAAATATCCTAAACCACTATTTTTCCCCTCTTTCTTCTATAAATAAGCAAAAGGCTGTCTTGTGGGCCTATGCTCTCTTTGAATCAATCAGTCCCCATGCACTGATTTTCAAAACATATAGCTGAAACAGTGTTTATACGTATGTCTACACTTTCCCAAAGGACCTGTGATTTTCGGTGCCTATCTTGAAACCCATCAAAGTGGCCTGATTTTTAGAAAGTGTGGAGCACCTGGCCTTTCAAGTTATCTCAGATTGGGCCCCCAAATGCTGAGGCACTCCAAATATCTAGTCACTTTGGAAAATCCCACTCAATTGACCAGAGTGTGTCAACAGTATTTCACATTGTGCCTATGACCACGCTTCTCACCAGTAAGCTATATCTAAGTAGTTAAAAATGTAACAAAAATGAGACGCTGCAAACCTTGTATAAAGCCATATGTTACTAGAAAATGGAAAATGTTGTCAACCATTGGTTTGTTCTACGAAAAGTATAATGGATAAGTTGTTTTTTACATTTTCAATTACTTAGTCATCATTTCAGTGGGCAACAGAAGGAAAATCAATGTTAAAAATGAGGGATGTTTTACTTAATGCTAAGAGGTAGACACACACTATTATTTTCACACCTAATTCACATGATGGATTAGATATGGGATGAGTTCCATGCCAAATGAGCAATCCAGAGGCACAGGGTCTTAGCACAAAACAGAACGCATTACCTATGCCACCCTATTGCTAATGCAACAGAAAATTAAAACAAAAACCAACTCCTTACAATCCAAGTGATTGACAGAAATCTTGACAGTGCAATTGACTAATCTGGGCTTCTGAAACACTCAGTCAAACGGAATGAGAGAGAGAGCTCTTTCTCTAATGAGCTAATAGTTATGCCTTCCGCATAGCAAGGAAAACAAATTAGTCATGTTAAAAAAAAACAGGAAGCTTAACAAATGGTAACAAAGCTTGGCATAAAGAGTAACCTTTAGACTGCTAACATGATGTGTGAAGTCCCATCATTTTTCTAAATATTGCCAGTTTAATAATCATTATAGCACCATCAATCTCAGGAGTAAAATCAGCCCTCCCCCAACCTCACAATAAACCAGCGATCATTCTGTTATAAAATCCTGCTACCAACTTTACAGTGTTGTTGAAACACTAATCTGACAGGAGCCTTAATCTAAATTCATTTATGGACGTGAAAACCATTTTAAAAGTCACAATAATATCATACATTTATGCTTTCATCCCAAAGCATTTGACAAACGACAAGCAACATCCTAAAGCCTTTATTCCCTTATTACGCAGGTGAAGCTACTGTTGCACTTTGATATTAATTTTGCACCAGCAAAACCATCAGGATTAAGCCATGTATAAAGCCAACTATTAATGTACCTGAAAAAAACACACAGTAAATTACATGTGCCATAACTCAGTTCATCTACCTTGAAAGAACGAATGACTGAGTCAGTCAGGGTAACTGGTGATCCATGTTTATGTATTCAACATCTGATGCTTAAGACCCCAATTCAACAAGGTCTTTAGTGGGACTGCTCCTGTGCTAAAAGTGAGGCATATGCTTGAGCACCTTCATCAGTTTCTACAGCTCACTGGCACTTACGTTATGGCCATTCTGAAAGAGAAGACACTACGTATTCCATCCTTTTGTGTTGCAGAAGCTTTTATAACACATCCTACTTCTATCTGGCTAGCAGGAATTTGTATAAAATTTCACCACAATTATCTACAGCAACCTTCTACTATCTTCCTTCCAGTGCTGGTGGTACTAGTGATGACAGTCCCTGTGCCCACCCACTGTACGAAATCAGTAGCAATGGAAACAGTGCCTTCTGCTTATATCAATTCATTGTATCTGTGGACTGATCAGAATACCATGCTTGCCAGATACAAGAAATTTTTGTCATGTGGTTTATTTTTTGGAAGGTGCAGCACCCACTGACAATAAGAAAATGTCTTGATTGCTAACACTCTTCCAATGAATCACTCCCTTTTGTCAGACTGGCAAAGTAGTAAGGGACTCTGGGCTGTCACTGAAATTATGTGCACTATCAATCAATCATAAATACCTTGCCAGTGTTCACAAGAAATAGAAAGTACAAAACGAACATTGGCATTTTTCCTCCTTGGATTAACTTGCTGAGAAGTCAACTCTCAAAGACGCTTTCTTTTACATTATATATTAACGTGAAATGGATAAAAATTAGAGGAGGTTATTTATTTCATGATAGCAGAGGAGCTGGTGATATTTTGTTTTACAGACCTGTCAGGGACGGATTATATAGACACATGTGGAAAAAGAGGCTCCAGATTATTCTGTTGTTAAAAAAAAAAAGTCCATGAAGGCAAGACTGTGCGGTGTATAATGAATGAAAGTGCGATGTTCTCTCTGTTTTTTATCTTGCCAGTATTAGTGTCTTTAAGTGTGGGTGAGTAGTACAGTAATGAAAAAAAATCAACTGTAGAAAATTTTGTTGTGAAGAATGACGGCCACTGATGTTAGGTGTGCCCTGCTGGGACACGGTAGGTCTCTTTTTTCAGAGGCGCTGAGCACCCACAACTCTAGCTGACATCAATGCTGTTGCAGGTGCTTAGCACCACTAAAAAGGTCCAGGATATCTAAATGGGGGCACCCAAAAACTGAGACACAGTTGAAAATGTGGCTGCTAAGTACACTTGTCTAATTTACTGATACTGTGACTATGAGGATAGAGTTGGAATGTTTCACCCCGTCAAAAAGTCAGAGATCAAAAAGCCCTGTTAGATCATCAGATATTTCCCCTTGCTAATGGAGGGTTGTTCCCTATAGTACATTTGCTTGTATTTTATCCAGCTTTGTTTTAAATATTCCAAGCAATGGTGCTTCCAACACTTCCCTTAGGAGACTGTTTATTTCTAGTTCTAATTCCTTGTACCACTCAAAATAAATTACATTCCCTTCTTGGTGTTTATTTTCTTCATAGATTTGCAAACTTATTTTCTCCCTCATCATAACTTAACAAAACGATTCGCTCTTTACATTTCTCTTCCCAATCTCTTCAGCCACCTATTTTTTTTCTTGCTTTTCTTTGAGCTCCCTCCCATTTTCCAACATCTTGCCCATGATCTAGTACCTAGAACTGAGTACAATATTCCAGGTATGTTTTCGCCAGAGCCATAGAGAGAGGTACCTATTGCCTCCCTGTCCATTGACCAGATGACTCTGTAGATGCAGCCCAAAACTGCACTCATATTTTTGACTACAATGTCACCGTGTTGCAATCAAACTCATTTCTGTTGTTCTCATCTTTCCCCAACTATACATACAATATGATGGGGACTAATTTAGCTACAACTAATCAGGAAAGAGATCTTGGAGTCATTGTGGATAGTTCTCTGAAGACGTCCACGCAGTGTGCAGCGGCAGTAAAAAAAACAAACAGGATGTTAGGAATCATTAAAAAAGGAATAGGACAGAGAATATCTTATTGCCCTTATATAAATCCATGGTATGCCTACATCTTGAATACTGTGTACAGATGTGGTCTCCTCATCTCAAAAAAGATATACTGGCATTAGAAAAGGTTCAGAGAAAGGCGACTAAAATGACTAGGGGTTTGGAACGGGTCCCATATGAGGAGAGATTAAAGAGGCTAGGACTTTTCAGCTTGGAAAAGAGGAGACTAAGGGGGAATATGATAGAGGTATATAAAATCATGAGTGGTGTGGAGAAATTGAATAAGGAAAAGTTATTTACTTGTTCCCATAATATAAGGACTAGAGGCCACCAAATGAAATTAATGGGCAGCAGGTTTAAAACAAATAAAAGGAAGTTCTTCTTCACACAGCGCACGGTCAACCTGTGGAACTCCTTGCCTGAGGAGGTTGTGAAGGCTAAGACTGTAACAGGGTTTAAAAGAGAACTAGATAAATTCATGGAGGTTAAGTCCATTAATGGCTATTAGCGAGGATGGGTAAGGAATAGTGTCCCTAGCCTCTGTTTGTCAGAGAGGGTGGAGATGGATGGCAGGAGAGAGATCACTTGATCATTGCCTGTTAGGTTCACTCCCTCCGGGGCACCTGGCATGGTCACTGTCGGCAGACAGGATGCTGGGCTGGATGGACCCTTGGTCTGACCCAGTATGGCCATTCTTGTGTTCTACTTTCTCTCCAATTTTTCTTTCCCGCCTGTACCCCCTCTCTATTGGTAAATGCTCTTCTTGTTCTCCTCACGCCATCTGGCTTGTATTAATTCATTTCTGGTTTTTATTTTTGCAATCTTTAACTTTTCCCTGCAGGCTTTAACTGACTCCCTGTATGCTTGTTTGGTTTCCTGCACACTTTGCTATTCCCAGTATAGCTTGGTTTCTTTTTCACCTTAGATCTTTGTGCAATCCCTTATGAAATCACACAAGTCTCTTCTTGTTTCTTACATTCTTCTTTTACAGAAGAATTGAAGCCTGCTGGGCCTTATTTAAAGTGTCTTTTAGGCTGCCTTAGCCCTGTTCCGGACTGGCAGATTTGAATATTTCCGCCTATTCCACATTATACACTTGATTTTTAAACCTCTCCTAAATTGCTTTCCTGAAATCCAACACCCTTCTGCTGATGCCATACGGATCTGAATTCAACCCTTCATGGCGAATCTTCAGGGTTTCAGACAGCCTGTTAACACTGGCTGTGTACAAGTCCAAACCATTTTAAAGTCATGTAATAATTCTCCAGTACAGTGTAAATGCTTCCTTGGAGTCCTTTTAGTTTGGGCACATGATGCTCAGAATTGGAACAGAGCTAGTTCTGCGGGGTATTGGCAGAGCTGCATGGGAAAGCCTTTACAACACTGCACAGTGCTTGACCTCATTACTGTTGGCATTAGGCAAGAAAATCAGCCTTCCAAAATTCATGAGAATACAAATTTTCCAAAATGTGAACAGGAAAATGAAAGCGAAATATCAAAAGCTCCAAAGAACCTACCCTAATCTATTTTACGGGCAATTATGAAAAGTTGATTTTTGACACACACAAAAAGGAACAGCTCTTTTGGCACTTTAACAATGTATCCAGTTGATGCCTACTGAGGCCTCTGACAGCTGGGGATGGCACATGCACATGCACTCTATATTTGCATACTATAAGTCCTTTCCAAAAATGTTAATTTAATGCTGGTGATAGGTGCTATCTTGACAGTAATGGAAACTGATGTCCTCTCTTTATCTACAAAACAGGAACGGGTAATAGCAGTGCAACAATAACAGTGCCATCCTACCCCAGCCCTGGCCTGAAAGTTCCACCTTTAGGAGGGGAAAGGTGATTTAATTTCTGGGCTCATTCAAACTTTAGTCTCCGTGCTGAGACGGCCAGCAAGGATACTAATAAGTAGGGCTGCAGAACACTACTCTCTCCTGATTATTCATTTTAGGCATGAATATAAACCAAATCCCAAGCTCAGCTTGGCAGAGAGTAATTTTTTACAATGTAATGCGGTGCATAAACCCCACCCTAGGGCCTGGTCTACACTGGGGGGAGGGTGTGGGAGGGAGAGGAATCAACCTAAGTTACGCAACTTTAGCTACAAGAATAGCATAGCTGAAGTCGACGTATCTTAGGTCGACTTACCTCATGTCCTCACGGCGCGGGGTCGACTGCCGCTGCTCCCCCGTCGACTCCGCTTCCGCCTCTCTCTGCGGTGGACTACAGGAGTCGATGGCAGAGCGATCGGGGATCGCTTTATCGCGTCTACACTAGACGTGATAAATTGATCCCTGATAGATAGATCACTACCTGCCGATCCGGCGGGTAGTGTAGACGTCCCCTAGGACTGAAGAAGCTAAGAAGCAGTTCTGGGCCCAGGTGACTGCCCCACCGCACCTACAAAGTATGTTCCAGCTAGAGGAAGGAGCTTAAAAGGGAGCCAGATAGCTCAGGCAGGGTAGGAGGACAGACCTATTTTGAGAGCTCCTGAACAAGGGTGTTGCAGAAACCCTCATTACAAGGAAGGAGCTTCCAGCTGAGCCCCGAAGGTTCAAATTACTCTTTATTTTTGCTGTCTTATGTTAGACTTTGAGGATAGGTGAACGGTGGAAGTGACCCAGGGAGGCAGTTTCAAGGCATTGCAGGGTGCTTGATATTGTTACCTCTCATAGGGCCCAGGGCCAGAGCTGGGTGGAATGGGAAGATCTGGACTCTCCTACCAACTCACTGTGTCCATTGTTATGGAAAGGAGCATGTTCCTCCTTTCCCACCCCTCCTTGCAGGAGTGAGGAGAGGGTAAAGATGCTGAGAGCCCTGAGGTGAGGCTGAACCCTGCACAAGGGTCCGGAGGTGGGCTGAAGACCCTTTCTGTTGTGAGGATATGGGATTCTTCCTACCTCTTTAGATTTTGTTACACTGAAAGGGGGGGAATCAAACTGGTGACTCTGCTGGAGAGTCGAGTCGTCATCCCCAAAAGGCGGGCTTTCACATTATTGGAGGAGTTGCCGATGGGAGGCACTGGAGATGGGGGGAAAGTAGAGGCACTGCAACCTAACCACTAGGTGATGTTATCAGTAAGCCCAGCCCCCCATCACATGCAAACACATTATCAAGGCTTCCCAGCTAGTCATGAATCCCAGGAAATAACCTGTGCCTTAATCAATACTGCTTATCATTATAAACACGGCTGCATTTCAACCTAGCAGAAATGCAGTGTGGAAGACTCACATTCAGCTCCTTCATTTATTCCCTTGCTCCCCACTAGCACTGCTATCTAGAGGGCCCCTGTGGTTGATACAGCAATGACAACAGGCTCCAGAAGGAATTACATGAACATATAAGGGAGAGTAAAACATGGTATGTGAGTTGAATGAGTCAACTCTCTCTGTAGGGGGTGGGGATGGAGGGAATGTGCTTCATATAAATAGAAGCATGAGGAAAAATGGAATAAAAGAGATGCAACAGGGAGAAATGTAACTTGTGCTAACAGTACTTGAAAGAATAGTGGCAGTTATTATAATATATATATATAACCTGGGAATTTATTGTCGCTCCATAAAAGACTTGTTAGATCCAATTAATGTCTGTCTATGGGTCTGATTTCTCTCACACTGTTTAAGATCAGAAATAAATCCACTGATTTCAATTGAATTACACTTCCTAAAACTGGACAAAGTGAGATCAGACTCAGGCCCAAAGAGTCCTCCCTTGTTATCTCTTTTCCACTCTTCCTACCTCTCTGGCCTACACAAAGCTGCATTCTGCACTGACCTACACGCTGCGAAACCCCATTGGATTTCTCCTTCTCTCCTCTCTCTCATCCCCGTAACAATGTCTGTTGTCAAGTTCAGGTTTCTTTACACATCAGATAATGTAATTCTACTCTGTGAGAATGACTGACATAGCTGCCAGATTTGTGTAGCTCCATGTGTTGCATTTATACTAATTATTTGTGAATATGCAACTATTTGGCATAGTTGCAAGTAATTTGTATATGACCATAAACTTCCGCTTAAGGTCAATATACCCAGCCCCAAGCAATGGCAAGGGTAGGAGATGGAGCTGCACAAAATTTGGCAGCCCTGGCAGATGGGCGGGAGGTAAAAGATATCTGGGGAATAGGAAGGTGCTGGGTTGGGGAACTTCAGTACCCGTAAAGATAATGGCGCAAATAATTAAGCAATCAGTTTGCAAACACCTAGAAGATAATAAGGTGATAAGCAGCAGTCAGTCTGGATTTGTCAAGAACAAATCGTGTCAAGCCAACCTGAACACTTTCTTTTAAAGAGTAACAAGCCTTGTGGCTAGGGGGGAAGTGGTAGATATGGTACAGCTTGATTTTAGTAAGGCTTTTGATACTGTCTTGTGTGAACTTCTCATAAACAAACTAGGGAAATACAACCTAGATGGAGCTACTATAAGGTGGGCGCATAACTGGTTGGAAAACCATTCCTAGAGAGTAGTCATCAGTGGTTCACAGTAAAGCTGGAAGGGCATATTGAATGGGGTCCTGCAGTGATCAGTTCAGGGTCCAGTTCTGTTCAATATCTTCATCAATGATTTAGATAATACATAGAAAATACACTTACAAAGTTTGCAGATGATAACAAGCTGGAGGGCTTGCAAGTGCTTTGGAGGATAGGATTAAAATTCAAAATGATTTGGACAAACTGGAGAAATGGTCTGAAGAAAATAGGATAAAATTCAATAAGGAAAATGCAAAGTACTCCATTTAGGAAGGAATAATCAGTTGCATACATACAAAATGGGAAGTAACTGCCTAGGAAGGAGTACTGCAGAAAGGGATCTGGGGGTCATAGTGGATCACAAGCTAAGTATGAGTGAACAGTGTAACACTGTTGCAAAGAAAGCAAACATCATTCTGGGATGTATTACCAAGAGTGTTGTAAGCAAGACACAAGAAGTAATTTTTCCGCTCTACTCCGCACTGATTAGGCCTCCACCAGAGTTTTATGTCCAGTTTTGGGTGCCATATTTAAGGAAAGATGTGGACAAATTGGAGAAAGTCCAGAGAAGAGTAACAAAAATGATTAAAGGTCTAGAAAACATGACCTATGAGGGAAGATTGAAAAAATTGGGCATCCAAGTATGGCAGAGCCCCAAGAAGTGGAGTAGTTAGCAACTGGCATAGCTGGTGCTGCTGGGATATTTTATAAACTGGCTGGGGATTCTGGCACAGCTTGTGAGCTGGGGAAGGACTCCAGCGGGGGCTCACACCACATCAATACTTCACAAAAGTGGAAACAAAAAACATTTTTTAAAAAAACTAAGGAAATTCCCAGACACAAAATGTAGGTAAGATAAAATTATAGTTGTGAATACACAGGCTTCTTGTTGGGGGAGGAACTTGAAAGAACATCATAGTTTTATAGAACAAATGTTGAAAACTATATACAATTCAAACATTTGAAATAGGGAAATGGAGCGTTAGGGTATTCTAAACAACCTTAATTCTGTCCCCATTTTCCCTGCCCCATCTCTGCTGAACTTTATGGAACATGAGCCTTATGCCTGAATACAGAAAATCTTTCTCACTGACAATATAAGCTCTATATGCCTCTACTTTGTATCATCCTTAATATATGGCACGTACAACCACCTCCATGAAAGACCAGAGACTGTCCTCTGATTCACCATCCCTTGATAAGACAGCAGTAGAAACATCTTGGTCCTGATCTTGCTCAGAGGGGTTTCACTGACTTCATGGAGTTTTTTCTGATTTAATCTAGTGATGAGATGAAAATCAGGCCTTCCCTATCTCTTACATGTCATATACATACACTGAAGATGTAACCAGCTCTCTGTACAGCGTTACTTCCCTCATGCCAGCCAGTGGAATTTGTTTTTACAATATTAACCTTCTATGCTGCAAAATGGTTAGCCTCCTGGTGTCTGTGGACATCTTCCCTTTGGAGTTCAGCAGTGTGTATTATGCTACATAATGTGCAGTGGACATGGTTAAAGAAGTCATCCTCCACTTAAAGTCCATATGCAAACTACCCAAGTATATGTGTTTAAAATGTCCAAAGCCACCAGGGTTTACAGCTGAGCTAATTAATCTTACATAGCCTTGGTCTACACTACAAATGTATATTAGTATAACTACGTCGCTCAGGGGTGTGTAAACAGCACTATGTTGACTGGAGGGCTTCTCCTGTCAACATAGCTACTGCCTCTTGGGGAGATGGAATACCTATGCTGACTGGAGAAGGTCTCCTGTCGGTACAGGTAGCATCTTAACTGCACTGCTGTAGTGCTTAGTGAAGTGTAGACAAGTGTAGTGTAAGATGTCTATTTGTGAAATACAATGCAGACATCACAAGCATATTAGCCTCCTAATGTAGGAGTTCAGAAGGTAACACAATTATAGGGACAGAGTTAAAGATGGATTTCCATACATTTCAACTTTAAAAAATATATTTATTTTACTCAGTAATAAAATTGGAAAACCAGGACATTTTATGATTTTTAACAATGTCCTTTAATTCTCCCCCTTTGCCTGTAAGTTATGAATCCTTATTTACAACTTGAATGCATAACAAAAATGTTAAGTGTTTTGTCTGGGAATGCTAATTAGAGTGCAGCAATTTTCAGTGATGCCATTACCGCAGCAAATCTTAAGAAACCGTGTGGAAGCATATTTCTTGCTCTATTTCAGAGCCACTCACAGCTCTCAGAATGATAATTCTGACATTGATGTTAGCATTTTTAAATCACAAAGTTGACATCAAAGTAAATGTGAGGGCCTGAGTTTAATATACAAAAATAAATTCTAATTTAATACATTCTTTGAAATACTCAGGTGCAATAGGGCACATTATTAGAGCATACTGTAGTAAAGGGTACACCCATTGTGCCTTGTTAACTGAGGATGTATGGTATATTTCCACTTTAACTTTGAATTTCCTTGCTTTTATGGGTTTAATTTAAACTCTCAGGGCTACATGTTAATTGAAGATTAGATACATAACACCCATTTACTGTTAACTGTAGTTGTGCACCCAATTCACTACGTTCAACACAGAAAATTAACTTCTTCTAATTTCCTTTCTGATTGCTTTATGATAGTTTAAAAAAACAGTTTAACTAAAATGTCCTGAAAATGACTGATACTTATTGAGTTACATAAACGGCTTGATTCTGAGAGCAGTGTAGCTTTCTGGCGTGATGCAGAAATGCACGTAAGCCAAAAGTAGTTTAACTGAAGCCAATAGGACTAATCACAGGCGTGAAGTTAAACATGTGTTTAAGTGCTGTGCTGGATCACACACATCATTCATTTGCCTCGTACTTCCCATTATAAGACCCTATTTTCAGTTGCTTATAACTTTGCCAATCGTAAACCATTTGGGCTGAAATTTTACATGCCAGGTGCAAGTTTGGCTGAAACTTCCTGAAAAATTTCAGCCAAAATGGTTCTGCGACTTCTAAGGAAAAAGGCTAGGGAAAAATAGGTAGTTTTGTTCATTACTAAAAAATGCTGGTGACCCTTTCTTTGATGAGATCTAGGGCCCACATGCTTTGGAGAAGGGAAATGAAATTTGGCAGGTGGTGGCATTTGTGTCAGAGATATGCCTTTTACTGCCCCTGTGAAAAATCTGCCCACATTTGGCCAAGTTTTAAATCTCTCTGAAAAATCAGTTAGCACATGCTCAGTAAAGACTTTGATTTTTAACAGCTAAGATTTCTGAAGACACTGTCCTCACTGAGGATGTTCCAGCCTGTCACAGGTCCAGACTGTGCATTGCATCTTTCTCAGAGAGCTACTGAGCATTCTCCTTCCAGTCCAGGGCTTCATGGCTGAATCTGGACTTTCCCTGTCATGGCTGCTCCAGGCCACAGTTGGGCCAGACACTGGAGCTAAGAGCAGGGAGCCTGTCTCTCATGGACCCTCGATGACCCCTTCTTGTCACCCAGGCAGCATAGTGGAGGAAGCCATCTGATTTGAATGCGCTTGACCGGGAGGGAGGGAAAGAAGTAGATTTGGATAAGGACTTTGGTCAGACTAGAGCTAGAGGGCAGGAGTTGAGAAACTGACTGGGATTGGCTGGACAAAGAGACTGGATATAGGAACCAGAGTGGTGTTGGGGTGGAATGGGGGCAGGGAGGAGGTGAGTGAATCTGAGGGGAGTTAATAGAAGAGTCTGTGCCCACTAGAGCACACTCCCCTCCAGAGCTTGGGATGGAAACCAAGTTTCCTGAGTCTCACCATTTTTCTGCTGTCAGCGAAGATCTCTGAAACCCACCGGCAATCTGTCTCATACCCCTCTTGTGCTGGTCCAAAGAGAGAATAACATCCTACTATTGCTGCCAGTTACGCTGATAACTCAAGTGTCAGAGGTCTGTGTGGTAGATCTAAAGGTTCCAGCCCTGCTGATGATCCATGTGGGTATATGATATCACATGACAGAATGTCTGTTCTTCCGTTTTCTTATTTTAAAAGCCTAGAAAATTACACAAACAAACTAACTAAAAAGAAAATTATTAAGGTTGTAAATTCAAGCACTTAGAAGTGTGGAAATGCCAGAACTAAGGTTGTCCATGTAACCTTAATTTGGCCCCCTTCTGCATATGCATCATGATACATTCTTTAATTACATAACCACATGCTATTTTTTCCACAGGACCCCTGTATCATGTAGTACATAGAGTGGATCACAGTTACTTAATATTTTAATAGAATCGCAGGACTGGAAAGGACCTTGAAAGGTCTTCTAGTCCATTCCCTTGCACTCAAGGCAGGACTAAGTATTATCTAGACCATCCCTGACAGCCTGCTCTTAAAAACCTCCAATGACGGAGATTCCACAACCTCCCTAGGCAATTGATTCTTCTTGTCTTCACCTTGTTTTTTAATGTGTGGCCCTGCGCTTTATTCATTGCACACTATTCAAACCCTGATTTGAAGACATAATTATTACTTTCCTACTGGGCTTTTCTATGCTGCTCATCGCTACAGTATCTGATTGCTTCACATACACTAATTAATTAATTTCCCCAACAGCTCAATGAGAGGAGATGTTATTATCCCCATTGTACAGATGGGGAACTGAAGCACAGAGATTAAAGCCAAAAGTATCCACTAATTTTGGGTAATTTTCAGAGTACCTAGCATTATAAGCATTTTACATAATTTATATGTTCAAAGCATTGCTCTCATTGACTTCAGTTACAGCTGTGAGTGCTCTGCACTGCTGCAAATTAGGCCCCAGGATCTTAAGTCAGGCACCCAGAAAATGATTAGTGATTGCCTGTGAAAAGTTTGGTTCAAGTTACTTGTCCAGCATCACATAGGAACTCTGTGGCAGGGGTAGGGATAGGATCCAATTTTCCACTGCAGCATTCAACTGCCTTAACCATGAGACCATCCTTTCCCTTCCTGCAATCCCTTACCTAAGTTCCTACACGTCTTCCAACTTCCTCAACATATGAGCCAGGGATCCTACAGATAACAGCCTCCTTCACTGTGCAACCCTGATTCATCCCCAGAGCAGGTCTATCCTTTGCACTGAAGGAGGCAGGGATCCTGTGGAAAAAATAGGATGTGATCATGTAACTAAAACCTGTATCGTAATGCATATGCACAAAGGGGCTGAGTTAAGATTGCATGGGCAACCTTAATTCTCCCATCTTCTAACTTTTGAGTGCTTGACTTTGCAATCTTAACATTCTTTTAATATAGTTTGTGTGTGTTGTACACAAATCCAGACCTGCACATACATAAATCCAGTTTATATGGGGGCATAAGAGAGTCTGGTATTTGTGTTAGGAGGATATTTTATGGGTTTTGAATGTCTCTATCAGTTATTTTCTGGTATAGGGGGTGGTGAGAAGTAGCTGCTGTTTTTTGTTTTAATGTAATTGTATTTTGAATGTATAACACAGCTGCCTAGAGCCCAAGAAAGTATTTTTATGCATTATAAATCAAAAGAAATGTTATATATAAGAGCGAGACATTTCCAAAAAATATTTAATCTATATCTATTTTCACTGTTTCCTTGCTAAAGGAGAGCAAACGTCTGCCTGAGGCCAGCACTGTACAGATGCTCCCCAAACATGAAAACACACAAGCTGGTTTTGCCAAATGTTGCCAATAAACATGATCTCAGGGTGAGAACCTGAGAAACAAGTTTTAATTTATAGCAGCACACTTCTGTATTAAGAGACTAACAAAGTATTGGAAACTGGGGTTTGATACGTAACTGCTCTCAGTCCCTGAGCTATAGAACTGTGAAGCTGTCACAACACTGATATTGGCACTCTGGCCCCGAATTGGCCTGTTAGAGGCCCTGATTTACACACTTAACCATGTGCGTAAGTGCTGTGCTGAACAGGAATGGAATTAAATATATGCTTAATGTAAGCGGGGGAATGGTCCCGCTATTGTGGGGAACTTTCCTGGCTTCTGCACTACCCCGGTGAAGTGGGCTAGCGAAAGGATCTGAGTCCTCGCTCCCACTCCCTTTACCCAGAGGCCTCCCTGCCCTTGAGGGGTCCCCTTCCACTCTCCTGTTTGGCAGAGTCCTCGTAACCCCAACAAGGCTGGGCCCAGGATTCCTGGGGGGCTCAACCCCCAACCCTGCTGTGGTCACCTAGGACAGGGGCTAGGGTGTCCCCACTCCGGGGTACTCTCTCTGCACTGGGCACCTCCCTGATCCACTGATTATTCCATACAATTTAAAACAAATACAAGTTGTTTAATTAACAATTAATCTAAAGAAAAGAATAAGGAAAAATGGGAGAGGTTAAAGGAAAACACATCACTCTGCTCTGTGGCAGGGAACATCACAAACAGTGTCTCTGGACATCAGGGCACTTCGCAGTCTGTTCCTTGTAGGTCCCAGATTTCCTTCTCAGGCCCTGGCTGTGCTGCAGGGATGCTGCAGGTTGGACACTTGCAATGGTGGTGGCCACACACCTCCGGGCTTTGAGTGGTGGGACCCTTCTTCCCAGCGTCAGCCCCCCGTCAGGTTAAGGTCCCCCTCCCGGTCTGGCCTGCAAGGGCCCTTGTCTGGAGGTGTCTTTCTGTGCTGGGCCCTTTGCCCAAGGTCCCCCCTTGGCTGGCCCCACTTGCTCACCACACCTGGCTCTGTGGCTGCAGCTCTGCTCCCAGCACAGGATCTGCTCTCC